>NC_081415.1:645052356-645352356 GCF_030272615.1 Cryptomeria japonica | reverse complement strand
TGGAGGATAAAACATTTGAAGCTAAAAAAAAGAAGAGTTGTTGGGAAGAAGATAAAAAATAAAAGAAAAGATTAATTCATAATATTTTCAAGAATCAGTTATTGATAATTGAAAGTCTCTTTAAAAAAAGAGGCTATATATATAATGAAAGAAAAGAGTAGGGCTTCTTTTTTTTCTTTTTCTACTGTAAAAAAAAGAGGGGGCAACGTTGTTTTCTGGACTGCACAATTTTATTTTTCAGAAGTGTTCATTTTGTGAGCCCACATTTTGACATTGATGGAATGAAGAAGATTTTGTTGATTTATTCATTTGTCAATATTTTCTTTTGATTACACTGAGCTTTGTTTATCTTATAATTACCTTTCATTGTCTTTTTTGTTATATCAAACTGTGTATATGCATTTGATTCTGAAGCTTTGATTTTAGAAATAATTTGTATGTTGGAACAAAATCTGATGTTAGCTCCGTGCCTGAGTATTCTGATCCCCCTTGTCCTTTGAGGCATGAGAGAGACTCAATCAGAGTCCAAGGCATTTTGATTCTGTTGAAAAGGGTATTTTCATGGGTGTGGGTAATTAAGCTCTATTTTATTAATCTTCATTCACTTTATTATAAATATGTTATTTGCATCTATGTCATGGCTATGAGCAGATTTTAGTTGCCTTTAATCCTTTCCGGTTAAAAGCATATTCAAAAAATATACATTTTTATCCAACGAAGGGAGCTATACCTTCATATCAAAATTCAGAGAGCACTTGCACTCACCATTGCAAGTGACTCAACTGTTGGCTCTTGTTTTTGTATTTCAATTTGGGCATTTGGGAGTCATTTTTAAAAGGTATTTAAGAAGGACAAATCTATTAACCAACAGATTTTTGGCAACTCTGCTAGGGAAAACTCGGAAACAAAAGATCAGTGCTTTATTTCCTTGGCTTTATTAAATATCTTTGTGTGTGCATGATTGGCAACTCTGTTAAATCATCATGCAAAATAAAAAGGTTGCAAGAATGGGGAAAAGACCAAATCCCACCATCTTGGAAATTCTTGAGATGGATGATAAAGTGTTGCATGACTTTTGGGATCACTGCAAAGAAAGTATTACTGAAGTTGTAAAAACAAAGAAAAGTATGGAAGATGACCATGTATCTGCACTCTTATGGATGAGCCTATGCACTCAGTTTCACAACTTGAAAGAGCTGGAAGAAAGAACAAATTTGCTACATGCACATGAAGAAAGAATATCACAACTTAAAGAGGAATTAAGAGTTGATAATGAGGATGCTCCAACTATTTCATTTTATTTTCATTCTTACAACATTCCAATCTTGAGTGAGCAAGACGTCCAAGGAGTAATGATTTAGCCTCATGAAGATTTAACATTATTAAGCAAGAATGACCAAGACAACATTGGAGGACTTGTGAGCTTGAATGATAAAGATTCGTCGAAATCTTTTTCTTCTCCAGAAGTAGAAAGTTTCAGTTTTGAAATTATTGAAAATCAGCTTGTCCCAACAAGTTTTAAAGATGAAAGTTTTTAGATTAACACACAGTCAGAATATGCAAGGGTTAGTGTAGGATTAAGGGGGGCCAAAAAGTGGCGATTTGAAAAAAATAGCCTTCTTCACTCGCCTAAAAATGCGAAAATCCGTGTTGACTTTTTGCTTGGCCTGGGTGTCAGTACACCTTAGCTTGGTAATATTCGATAATATTGTATTTTATCGGATATCCGATTTTTATTTGTAATTTTAATTTAAAAAATATATTATATGTTACATATTATATTATATATAATATAATATATTCACCACCTTCGATCGCTGCAGTTGATTCCCTATCCAGCTACTTGTAATATAATATAATATTACATTATTATGTTATATGTAATATAATATAATATAATAATATTATATTATATTATATTATATTATATAATATGATATTATATTATATTATATTATATTATATTATATTATATTATATTATATAATACAATACATATTATATTATATTATATTATATATTATAATATATATAATATAATACAATATGTATTATATAATATATTATTATATTATATATGTTATTTAAAAATAATTTAAGTACAAAAATTGGATATCTGATTTTATTGGATATCCGATTTTCTAAGACTTTTATATTTTGACAGTGGCAGCTCGTGAGTCATTTTTAACTCATGGGCTTCGCGATATCCGCTCCATCCGATATCCGGTTTTTTGACAAAAAATTGCTAAAAGATAGATTTAGAGGTAAGAATTTTATCGTTTTGAATCATTTTTATTCATTTTTTGTATTTTTTGTTAATGTTTATTTGATTTTTCATTGAAAATATGGTTTTTTTAATGGAAACTAGCTTTTTTTAAATCAAATACCTAATTGTTTAAGTTTGTTGACTAAATTTAATTGTTTACATTCAATTAGGTTAAAAATGGGGGGACAACAATGAAAACACTGACGAACCACAACTGCAATAGCCAAACCCTCATTTGCCAAACCCCCCCTCAATTCAGGATTTGATTGCACAAAATTTGAATGAATTGAGGGGGATTGCAGAAGTATATCGTAGGATCCCTCGTCTAAACCCAATGTTTGATCCTCTCACATCGATCATAAAAAGTATGGAAACCATGACTGAGGAGCACGATGCCACCCTTTTGTGGCGAGATTCTATGAGGGAAAAATATGCAGATGGCTGGTCGTATAAGGATATCAAGGATCTTGAGATATCCAAAGCCGAAATCGCCTCATTGTTTGTCAATCCCTGTACTGGTCAGCCCGTAGATCCCAAAAAAACAAAACTTTCTATTAAATGGTGCACAAACGATGGGATTGTGAAAAACTTTTGGGATCATTGGTGGATGGTCTTCGGCAAACCACCCAACAACAATCTTGATATCCCCTTATATTTTATAAAAAAATTGTATGCTGAGTTTGTTTTACACAAACATGTGAACTACTTTGACATCCAACCTTTCCAGGGTGTAGGTATAGGTATGCCCCAAAATAGACCTAGGGTAGTCAGAGTAGTCCAAGGCCCATATGTCCCCCCTCCTCCTATTGATCCCCCACCTGCAGTGCAGCATCCTGATATCATTTGTGAGGCAGCTTCACGGACCATATCGACTATTCACTCTTTGAGTAGCCTTTTGGTTTCTCAGGCTGCGTCAATAGCTCACCCTAGTCTTGATGGCAGCGATGCATCCGGTGGTGTTGACATGTCATCCTCAGCTCCACACATATGCGTGCCCCATAGTTGTGTCATGTGTGGGCACGTATGCTTGGGTCCAGTAGGACAGCTCATCGATCATCTTGTGGACAGTGCAGATTATGAGGTGCATGAGATGCATGATGCACCAGATGTTATTACACAGACTGGAGGATACCCTGGGGAGTCCTCACATGTTAGAGGCGAGGAGGCACCGTCATCATACATTGATGATGTAGTGGTAAGATTTGTATTTTCACAGTTCATGTTATATTTAAATTAAATATTTATAAATTAGATAATATTGAGTACTAATTTTTATTTACATGGTCTATTTAACAGTTGATGACCGAGGATGAGTTGAGATAGATTCAGGAGGGCACCTTGTCGGCCATTTCATTTGGCCTTGATAGCTTGACGGTACATATATTATTGCACCTAGTCGTTTGTATTTTATTGTACATACATGCTCATCATTTATATTTGTATTAATTAGATTATGTAGTAACTTGCATGTATATCTTATTTTACTCTTGTAGGGCACAAGTAGCATGAGTGCGGGGTAGTGTGATTTAGGATCTGGTAGTGCAGTTGGAGACAAGGGAAAGGTAATTGAATGCAAATATGATTGAATGAATAGTTTAAATAACTTATAGTGATTATACATGTCTAGACATAGATTGATAGTTTCATATACTTGTTATGTATATATACAGAGATTTCTTGGCTTCACATCCTTGATGACTACACCCAGTATACCTGAAGAAGAAGAAGAGATGCCTCGAGTAGATGCGTGTTTATTTTATTTTTTGATTAGTAGATATAATTTGTTATTATCAGTGACAATTATATGCTAACTTGTATCAATGTCATGTTTCTGAACATATGTAAGTTGTGTATGAAAATATTCAAAACATACCTTCTCTACTGAAGACATACATCAAGAGTCCTGCAAAGCTGAAGAGAAAACATGGAGATGAGGTAAACATGAATAGTTCAATTATAGTTCATTTTTATGTTAACTTTTTGAATGTGAATTATATAATATAACTAATATTAATCGTGGTTTATTTTTCTTGTGCAGGATCCTTCAGAGTCGAGCAGTGCAGCGAAGAGGATTGATTTTGATGATCCATCAACAGCTTAGGATGTTATAGATAGTTTTGGGATGCTTACATGTCTAGTTGGCATGTATATTTTGTATATGGACATACATTCACGTATTTAGACATACATTTTGTTTCAGCTAGCGTTTATGCCATATTTGTGTATGGACATACATTTGTAATCATTTGACATTTTTATATATACAGAAGTTGATATTCGATCATATAAATTGTTGCTCATCTGTGCGTGGTGTTATCATGGAAATCTTTAATCTTAATTCCAATAATTAACAATGGTTAATAATGGCTATTTAATGAACAATACAATTCATTTCATTTCATCGTAAGTGTTGTTTTTATAATGAACAATATAATTCATTTAATGAACAATACAATACAATTCATTTAATGAACAATACAATACAATTCATTCAATGAACAATACATTTCATGAACAATACAATTCATTTAATGAACAATACAATATAATTCATTTAATGAACAATACTTGATACAATTCATTATTACCCTATGCATGGTCCTATTTTTCCCCCCACCTTGGTCGAATGCTCAGAGTTTTATTAGGGTAGCAATTTTTTGGTTGGCGAAAAAATCATCAGTCTCACTCAATGGAATGTTGTCGCGTGGCCGATTTCTCGTTCTACTCATTGCAATGACGAACCATCAGCTCTGACATGTCCAGTTAGGCATTATTACCCGACGCATGCTCCTATTTTGCCCCCCCACTCAATCGAACGCTCGGGGTCATACCCTACCAGCATCGTCCCTTGAGCGCCCTAAGTGCTCAAAATTGTCAAACTTTGATGGGCCCTAACTTGGAATCCGTGGCACTTGTGAACGTTTCGTTTAAACCTATGGGGCCATGAGAGGGGTCCCTACAAAATTCTATCTCAGTTTTTCAAGTTGCCCTACGGTTTTATTAGGGCAGCAATTTTTTGGTTGGCAAAAAAATCGTCAGTCTCACTTAATGGAATGTTGTCGCATGGCCGATTTCTCGTTCTTCTCATCACAATGATGAACCGTCAGCTCTGACATGTCCAGTTAGGCATTATTACCCTACGCATGTTCCTATTCTGCCCCCCCACTTGATCGAACGCTCGGGGTCATACCCTACCGGCATCGTCCCTTGAGTGCCCTAAGTGCTCAAAATTGTCAAACTTTGATGGGCCCTAACTTGGAATCTGTGGCACCTATGAACGTTTCATTTAAACCTATGGGGCCATGAGAGGGGTCCTTACAAAATCCTATCTCGGTTTTTCAAGTTGCCCTACGGTTTTATTAGGGCAACAATTTTTCGGTTGGCAAAAAAATCATTAGTCTCACTCAATGGAATGTTGTTGTGTGGCCGATTTCTCGTTCTTCTCGTCGCGATGACAAACCATCGGCTCTGACATGTCTAGTTAGGCATTATTACCCTATGCATGGTCCTATTTTTCCCCCCCACTCGATCGAACGCTCGGGGTCATACCCTACCGGCGTCGTCCCTTGAGCGCCCTAAGTGCTCAAAATTATCAAACTTTGACGGGCCCTAACTTGAAATCCGTGACACCTGCGAACGTTCTGTTTAAACCTACAGGGCCACAAGAGGGGTCCCTACAAAATTCTATCTCAGTTTTTCAAGTTGCCCTACAGTTTTATTAGGGCAACAATTTTTCGGTTGGTGAAAAAATCGTCAGTCTCACTCAATGGAATGTTGTCGCATGGCTGATTTCTCGTTCTGCTCATCGCGATGACGAACCGTCGGCTTTGACATGTCCAGTTAGGCATTATTACCCTACGCATGGTCCTATTTTCCCCCCCCACTCGATTAAACGCTCGGGGTCATACCCTACCGGTGTCATCCCTTGAGCGCCCTAAGTGCTCAAAATTGTCAAACTTTGATAGACCCTAACTCGGAATCCATGGCACCTGCGAATAATCCGTTTGAACCTACGGGGCCATGAGAGGGGTCCTTATGAAAGCCTATCTTAGTTTTTCAAGTTTCCCTATGGTTTTATTAGGGCAGCAATTTTTTGGTTGGCAAAAAAATCATCAGTCTCACTCAATGGAATGTTGTCGCGTGGCCGATTTCTCGTTCTGCTCGTCACAATGATGAACCATCAGCTTCGACACGTCTAGTTAGGCATTATTACCCTATGCATGGTCCTATTTTGCCCCCCCACTCGATCGAACACTCGAGGTCATACCCTACCAGCGTCGTCCCTTGAGTGCACTAAGTGCTCAAAATTGTCAAACTTTGACGGGCCCTAACTCAAAATTTGTGGCACCTACGAATGTTCCGTTTAAACCTATGAGACCATGAGAGAAGTCCCTAGAAAATCCTATCTTGGTTTTTCAAGTTACCCTACGGTTTTATTAGGGCAGCAATTTTTCGGTTGGCAAAAAAATCATCAGTCTCACTCAATTGAATGTTGTCGCATGGCTGATTTCTCATTCTTCTCATCGCGATGACGAACCGTTGGCTTCAACATGTCTAGTTAGGCATTATTACCCTACGCATGGTCTTATTTTTCCCCCCCACTCGATCGAACGCTCGAGGTCATACCCTACCGGCGTCGTCCCTTGAGCGTCCTAAGTGCTCAAAATTGTCAAACTTTGACGGACCCTAACTCGGAATCCGTGGCACCTACAAATGATCCATTTGAACCTATGGGGCTATGAGAGGGGTCCCTACGAAAGCCTATCTCATTTTTTCAAGTTGCCCTACAGTTTTATTAGGGCGACAATTTTTCGGTTGGCGAAAAAATCGTCAGTCTCACTCAATGGAATGTTGTCGCGTGGCTGATTTCTCGTTCTGCTCGTCGTGATGACAAACCATCGACTCTGACATGTCCAGTTAGGCATTATTACCCTACGCATGCTCCTATTTTCCCCCCCACTCGATCGAATGCTCGGGGTCATACCCTACTGGCATCGTCCCTTGAGCGCCCTAAGTGCTCAAAATTATCAAACTTTGATGGACCCTAACTCAGAATTCGTGGCACCTACAAATGATCCGTTTGAACCTACGGGGCCACAAGAGGGGTCCCTACGAAAGCCTCAGTTTTTCAAGTTGCCCTATGGTTTTATTAGGGAAACAATTTTTCGGTTGGCAAAAAAATTGTCAGTCTCACTCAATGGAATGTTGTCGCGTGGCCAATTCCTCCTTCTGCTCGTCGTGATGATGAACTATCAGCTTTGACATGTCTAGTTAGGTATTATTACCCTACGCATGCTCCTATTTTGCCCCCCAACTCGATCGAATGCTTAGGGTCATACCCTATGCATGTGACATCCATGAAGGGATATGAAAGGATATTTTGTAAACAATCAGAAACCTTTAATGATAATCAAGTTGAAGCCTTGAGATTTATGCAATATGGTTCAAGTCCAAAACTGTACCCTGAAGCCACACACTCTTCCCTCTCCCAGCATACAATAATGAGTCACAAGTTAACATAGAATTTGGAAGGATTTGACGAGAGCATTTTGATTTTACTTACGTCTTGTGTATTATAATATAGACCAATTTGCCAATGTGACATCTTCATATGAGAGAAAAGCTTCATTTTATCTCAATACAGTTGTACCTATTTCATTATTAGAAAAAATAAATAAGTTCTGCACTAAACTGCAATAAATAAATTAGTATCCTCTATATTATGGATTTGAATTGATGTTCTCAATTAGTTATTATTCCTACACCTCACACTCACAAGATTAATAATGAAATGACATTTATGATTCATCAAATGCTGACAAAGTCTAATCAAAGTTCAACATCAAGATGTATAGAACATATCATATTCAACTTCAAGATGCATACAACTTACCATATTCAAGCTCATGCCAACCACCACTTGGATATTATTATATGTCGATTAAAGTACAATATATGTAATAAAACCATATAGTCTTACAAAAAAGCCATCATAGACCATCTATGTCGATTAAAGTACAATTCATTTGTAACAGGGGCACACTCACAATGTGAAGTTGCAAAGCCCTGTGGGAAGCATCAAAATAGAAATTTACTAATCTGACTCATACTACTGTCAAAAGCATCAAAGATGCTACTGCTAGAGAACACCATGCTCCATTGTGGAGAGAATATTAGGTGCATATGATGTCAGCGTCTGAAAATGAAAGAATGTTATTCAATTGCCAAAATATAACTAACTTTATTTTATAAACCATTAATGAATAAAAATATACAAGGTTACCTGAGTGAAAGTTCGATGACCACCTTGACTAGTCAATGTCAAATGTTTGATTCAATAGATCATCTATCATGACAATTTGATCCACTGCAGATGTGTCCTGGCCACATGCATTTGAATCATCTTCATGATAATAAACACAACAAGACCCACAATTTAATCTCATTAATGCACAAAGGAATATGTACCATCACCAAGAGAGGGCCTTGTCAACGATGAATGAGCTAGCATGAACCTGTATTTTTAAGAATTGCTAGTCTACACATAAATTGCATGGATGAACATAAGTGGTGTTGCAAAAATATGTCCCTTCCAATTATATTGAGTGTACTCGCTATGTGCATGCAAAAACCGTGTTGCCCAAAAAAAACATTCATCAATAGACCTGCATTTTGAACACATCCTTAATATACATGTAACAAACTTGAACATTAAGGTTTAATGATCATTGTTTGAAATGAAATGCATGAAAAAAAAAATAAGGCACCATTAAAGACCTACTACTCAAGTGTGCCTGAAGGGTCATCTCTTTGTTTAAGAGTATCTAGTATTGCTTCATGATCAATAGTAGTCACTGTCCATAGCTCTTTGGTCTTTAGTTTTGCTTGATGCTTCAACAACTTGACATTTGTAGCTATAATAAGGTGTGAATACATTATAATGGTTTTGTGTCTCTCATAGTCTTCAAATGCAAGTATGCCATTTTTTCTAATCATGTATGTTTGCAACCAAGTTCCCACAACAACAACTGAGCCTGTAGGATATGTGAACCCATCATCATCTGTCACTGGTTGTGTTAGCTTTTGTTTTCCCTATACACATCGTGCCAACCAATATTCTGATCTCTCTTCATTCCCTTGCGGTGCAACAACTACAAAAACATGTCTTGGCTGTACAAGATCTGATAGATGATCATACTCAAGTGAACTTTCCATGTCATCATTTGAAAAGGATATTGTTTGAGATAAAGGAGTTAGATAGTGGGGAACCCACGTATCAACCCACTCACTTGACTCGCATTGATCCCAATCACACTGAAGATAACTCTGACAAAAACAAGCCAACACTCATGTCCAAATCATCCATGTACTTGCATCTGAGCTGAGAAATGAATGCATCTTTGAAGAATCTTTAATTGTTTGACAATCCATTCTATCTCCCACTGTTCCCTCCTCAACCAACCAAAAGAATCTACTCACTGTTGAATCAAGAGTACCTCCATGTGACAATGCTGAACTACACCAA
This sequence comes from Cryptomeria japonica, assembly GCF_030272615.1. NCBI lineage: Eukaryota > Viridiplantae > Streptophyta > Pinopsida > Cupressales > Cupressaceae > Cryptomeria > Cryptomeria japonica. Next base: position 645,342,565 of record NC_081415.1, on the reverse strand, counting down.
TCAACAATAGAACGTGCATCAGAGAAATTTGCACCTGAAATCCTCAGTTGCTCCTTAACTAGAGCTCTCTTCAAACATGCACCTGCTCCATCATGCTCTCCCTTCCCATGCCCTACCTCAAAAAAACACCAAATATGAGGTATACGCCTCTCCACATGCATTCTACTCAACCAATAAAACATACGGGCATTCTTGAATTGACCCATACAGTTATCTGACCATATTATATGTCAGTCAATTGCAATATCTTTCTCACACAAGAACTCAAAAAAATTCTTGAAAGAATGTTGCACATACTCGGAGCAGTGTGATCTATCATCACTAATATAAAAATGATACTCCCTGATTATCTTCCTGTCCTCTTTTGTACTATCAAGAGCATGTCTATATGTAATGTGAACAAAATTAGCTATTTGGACTGAATTGTAGTACTGAGACTATACCTCATTCTATGGTTGCAATGTATAGTTCTCTGCAAAATCAACCACCGATACAATAGTGCCAATCGGGAAAGAGTTCTTACACATCCTGAACTATTGATCCAACCACTAAGACCTATGGGTATGCCTTGCATACTTGTAGAAAAGATTTTTCTTAAAATCCAAAATAAAATCAGCAATACTCACTTCTCTTGAGACTAATTCGCATCTAGAACCTTCACCTCCACTCTTCAAAGTATATTTCACTGTCTCGTATCTTTTTTTCTCAACATAATTATTTCCAAACTTGTGTTCGCTACCCTCATGAAAACATGAAACAAACTTTGACAACCCACCACATTCTGAGCACTTCTCATTCAAACAATCATTTCTATAGAAATAGCAGCCATCATCTCTAGGGCATAAAAATAGATCTTGCAAGTCTCTTGATGATCTCCAAAACAACATTGCACCACACTCCTACAACATCTCATTAGTATGCATCGTAGAATGAATATGACATAAAAGTTCATGGTACATTGAAAACTCCACATGGTACTTGCAACAACAGGTATTGCGAATCTTAAGAGGAACATAATAAAATGGTGTCTTACGGGGTCATAGGACACAATATGACCCCTAACAACATGATTTGGTGTCTTAAGGGGTTCGATGGTGTCATTAGGGGTAATATGGTGTTCATAAAGGGTCATATGGTGTCCCATGAACCCTTATGACCTCTTAGGACACCATATGACCCCTAATGACACCATATTGGGTCGCTTTGGGTCATATTGTGTCGTAAGGGGTCATAATGTGTCTTAAGGGGTCCTATGGTGTCCCAAGACACCATATGACCCCTAACAACACCATAGGACCCTTTAAGACACCAAATCATGTCGTTAGGGGTCATATTTATCATTCAGGATAAGTAGAACCACATTACACTATGCCTTAGAGAGGTGAGAGAAAATAGAGGATCCTAAAAATAATTCTCTTTGGGAATTCTTGGGTAGACTCCCATGAAAGGACAAGGTTGTTGTTGATGCACTAAGAATTTTAATTGAGAAATATTGGCATGACAACACAAGGGTTTCACCCAACCAAAGAGATGTTGTTAGAATGTGAATTGGAATTAGTAATCATGAGCCACATCCAAAATACTATCTAGATACAACTCAAACACAATTTTATGAAAGGTTTCTCAAAGCTTTCCTCAAATTAAAATTAGTCAAAGATTTTTTGAGATGACAAAACCATTTTATGTTAAGATTAATCATGCACATACTACATGTTTTTGTAGGGTCCATGTTGAATTTTCCATGCATTATGATAGTTATCGCTATATATGTTGTAATTTGCACACTAACGATGTTTTGCAGGGATCTGGTCTACAAGCACCTCCTAAGTCACCGAGAGAATTTATTTCAAGTGTACTATGTAGACGAGATGACGGGTGCATTTACTATAAGATGACGTGTTTGAGAGGTTTTTGTCCTACATGTGGCGGTTTGCAACAGTTGCATAGATGCCTACATCTAGATAGCACACATGAAATTGGTAAGGAACTAGTTTCTATTCGAAAATACAAGCCAGTCATATATGGTGTTAAAGATGGAAAAGAATTGAAGAGGTGTGAGTTAGTGAAAAGGGATATATGTGTAGCTGATTTTATGAAGATGTTTCAAGAGAAACTAGTGTATGAGCACATAGGTCACACACATAGAGCTAGATGGTTAGATGAGCAATTCAATGTGTAGGGAAACTTTCCCCCTCGGCACTATTGTCTTTGTCATTGATTTTTCTAATAATTATACACTAAAGCCGCAAAATGAAGTACAATCTATGCATTACCACTCTACACAAGTTACAATTTTTGTACACATAGAATTCACGCATGCACATGATAGCACCAAGGAGGACAGAAAGGTTATAAGAGAATATCACTTCTATATCAGTGATGATCGTACTCATTCCTCAGAGTTTTTGCAAGGATGCTTTACAGTCTTCTATGATAGTTTAAGGGAAAGAGATATAAGATACAACCAACACTTAATATGGTTGGACAATTGCACCACATAATTCAAGAATGCAAGGATGTTCTACTAGTTGACTAAGATGCATGTGAAAAGTGGTGTGCAACATTTTTGGAATTTCATTGAGGCAAAGCATGGAAAGGGATAGCACGATGGTGTGGGAGCATGTGTGAAAAGAGCTCTTACTAGAGAGGAATTAAAGTACGAAGGTGGTGCAATGCTAATAGATGCAGAAATAATTGTGCAATAGTGTAACTCTATGATTGGACCAGGTAATGTAGGTAAGTCTATGGTTTCTAGATATTTTTGGTTGATACATGAATCTAACATTGAAAACTATCTAGATTGTTGTACACTTACAGGATCAAGTGACATGCATTCATTTAGAAGTTCAAATACAGCATCACTAGTTATTTATACTAGACAAATTTCATGCTTTTTCTCTTTGTGTATGCATTTTGTGTGGGATGAATGTGAATCAAAAGAGTGGGTTGACCAATGGCCTTGTAGACCTTTGCAAACCCTAGATACATATCAACTTCTTAGAGCACTACAAATGAACCAGATTGAAGCATCAGTGGATTTTGACCATGTATCAGACATAGTTGAACCAGGTAAAGGGTTGCAATTTGTTACTTGGGTAAAATCAATTTTAAGCTCAATTTATTAGTATTAACTTATGTTGATTTTGGTATTAACTTATATCCTTCTATTAAATGCAGGTCATGTATATTCAGTTATTGCAGATGAGAAAAATGAAGAAGGAATAAATTACTTTTTGTGTCATTGTATTGAGGCCAAAAATAAATTTCCTTCTATAGTGCTTGATGGAGATGGTATTGAGTACCCTATAGGATCCGTTGTTGTGACAGGGACATGGCTTAGAAGGTACCATTGTTGTGTCGATTTGTATTGAGACCTCTTAAACTCATTTATTTATCAGTCATTGTATTGATTTTGGCATTAACTTATCCTTCTATAAAATGTAGGTAACCTATCAAAAATTCTAATGCCTGGTTGTTTGAGGACTTTGGCACACATAGACATATTCTTCATTACTCAAACCTTCTTGTTGCAACAAATATTAATTTGATTAAATATCGTGGTAGACCTCTTAACAAGGATTTGTGGAAAGTTCATGAATCTAACCATGAGGCAATACTTGAGACACTAAGGGTTAGAATTGATCTAGAAGGTTCACTTGATTGATTTTGGGCCATCTAGAAGAATAACTCTATAATATGGTAGAATAATATTGACAATTTTGTATATATCTTTTGTGAAATGTTGTAACTTCACTTTTTTGGATGTGTTCTACATGAATATGAGCTGTAATATGCATATGAATTGTAATGTGCATATGTAGATGCCAAATTTTGTATATAAAAACATCAATGAGTTGTAATGTGCATATCTAGATGCTAAATTTTGTATAAAAAAATAAGTATGAGTTGTAATGTGCATATCTAGATGCTAAATTTTGTATAAAAAAACAACGAGTTGTAGTTTGCATATTTAGATGCAAAATTTTGTATATATAAACAGTAATGAGCTTGATCATATATATTAGATGCCACATTTTATATATATAAGTGCCCATGGGGCTGATTTGCAAATTTTGAGAGCCCAAATTTGTACCATTTGATTATAAATTTGTACTATTTGATTATAAATAATTGTGTTTGATTCTGACATATGTTAAATAACTTGCAAATGGGTATATGAATATGCAATTTTTTTCCAAGTGTTTTGGGAAAGTTTTAAGTTATTGTTGAATTACCTGATTTGAAGAGCTAGTAGGAATAAGCCTCCTAAGTGCAATTTTATGTATTGGGAAGTGAAATAGTAAAATTGCCCATTCGGACGTGCTCACATAGATGGTTCATTCCCACGATGAGTAGAATGAAAGATGCACTATTTTGCCACCTTTCATTGATGGTTTTTTACGGTTTTTGATGTGACAGAAAAAATATCACCACAAGAAAACAAAATCAAGTTGTCCAAAATCGAGAGAGGCTTTTTTAAGTAGAAAAAAAATGACCCTGTAGGTTTAAATGGCTTGTCCATAAGTGCCATGGTCTCTGAGTTATGCAACGTCAAAGTTTGACTATTTTTTCCATTTTGAGTGCTCAAGGGAAAGTGTCACTATGAGGTGGCTCAGAATGATCAGATATCTTGGGGAGAGAGACAAGGGAACACCTAGTGTAAACCCAACCACCTAGATGTGCTCACACTAACGATTCATTCCCACAATGAGAAGAATGAAACATGCACTATTTTGCCAGCTCTCACTAATGATTTTTTATGTGACAAAAAAAATATCACCACAAGAAATCAGAATCGATTTGTCCGAAACTAATAGAGGTTTTTTTAGGCAAAGACAACATGACCCCATAGGTTTGAATGGCTCATCCATAAGTGCCATGGTCTCCGAGTTACGTGACTTCAAAGTTTGACCATTTTTTCCACTTTGAGTGCTCAAGGGAAAGCGTCACTACGAGGTGGCTTAGAATGATCGAACATCTTTGGGAGTGAGACAAGGGCACACCTAGCGTAAAACTAGCCATAGGACGCATTCGTGCTGATGGTTCGTTCCCACGACGAGCAGAACGAATGATGCACTATTTTGCCACCTCTCACTATCAATTTTTTATACGAGAGAAAAAATATCACCACAAGAAAATGGAAATGATTTGTTCGAAACTAAGAGAACTATTTTTAGGCAACAACAACACAAACCCATAGGTTCAAATGACTCATCCATAAGTGCCATGATCTTCGAGTTACGCGATGTCAAAGTTTGACTATTTTTTCCACTTTGAGCGCTCAAAGGAAAGTGTTGCTACGAGGTGGCTTGGAACGATCGGATTTCTTGGGGAGAGAGACAAGGGAACACCTAGCATAAACCTGACCATTGGAATGCGTTCGCGCTGACAGTTCATTCACACGATGAGAAGAACAAAAGATGCACTATTTTGCCACCTCTCACTGATGGTTTTTGATGTGACAAAAACATTCTCACCACAAGAAAACAGAATTGAGTTTTCCAAAACTAAGAGAGGATTTTTTAGGCAGCAACAACATGACCTTATAGGTTTTAACGAATTATCCTTAAGTGCCACGGTCTCTAAGTTATGCAACATCAAAGTTTGACCATTTTTCCACTTTGAGTGCTCAAGGGAAAGCATCACTATGAGGTGGCTTGGAATGATCAAACGTCTTTGGGAGAGATAAAAGGGAACACCTAGCATAAACCTAGCCACCCAGACGTTCTCGTGTTGACGGTTCATTCCCATGACAAGCAGAACGAAAGATACACTATTTTGGCACTTCTCACTAACAATTTTTGATGGGACAAAAAATCTCACCACAAGAAAATGGAGGTTGTCTGAAACTAAGAGAGGATTTTTTAGGCAGAGACAACACAAACCCATAGGTTCAAACATATCATCTATAAGTGACATGGTCTCTAAGTTATGCGATGTCAAAGTTTGATCATTTTTTCCACTTTGAGTGCTCAAGGGAAAGCTTTGCTACAAGGTGGCTCAAAACGGTCGGACTATTGACATAATGGATGAATTTATTATGTGTTGCATTTATGTTTTTCATTGATGTCAATGCTAGCTATTATGGTTGGTTACCGACAAACAATTTTTGGTTACCGATAGAAGATCTAGTGTTACTGTCAGAAGAGACTATCTGTTGGACACTTCCGACATGTTTGGATCAATGAAGTATATTTGATTTCATGTGTTATATGCTCCATGAGCATGTTTTGGTTAGTTGGTATTGGCTTGGTAATCGGATGCTATCATACACTCTGGTAAACCCTTACCGACACTAGTTTAAGGCTTTATCGATAGAGATTTCATTAAGGAATCGTGACAGGATGCATAGTTGGTGTTGGTGTAGCTTCTTCATGGATTTCAGGATGTTGAAGATGTTCTTTCATCATGTTTAAATTTATTGAAGACATTGCTTCGGTGTGATGGACCCATAATAGGTTTGGTACCTATCTAGGTTATGGACCAGTGTCATGCTAACGTGTACTCTACATGTTACCGGGATGTTTCGAGAGGATTTATGGATCTGTTATTGTTGTTTTGATCTTAAGCCAACATGGCATATCATTATGTAATGATCTTATTGTAATATATTTTAGGTGGCCGACATAATCAGTTTAGGCCTTAGGGTTTGTATAAATAAGAGGTAGAAACTCTTTGTAAAGTATCATGGTTATTGGAAAGGTCATGGTCAAGGAATGTAATGTGTGAATATAAAAAAATATCATTTGGGAAGAGGAGTTTATCGATCATTGGTGATCAAATCGGATTTAGAAGAGGATTTAGTCCTCTAACATTGAGCTTAACCAAGTCTGTAATCAGGCATGGTAGATGCTATTTCTAGCAGTTCACTCTATTGGATTGTTGTCCATTTATCTTGAGATGGTTGTAGCCTCTTTGTAGTCAGTGAGACTCTTTTGTAATTAGTACGCTCTAGGGAGTGTGCCTTCCTGCAAGTGCAAACCCCTCATTGTAACACATACTTTCTGTAGAAGTATCATCTGACTATGGGTAGGCTACCCACCATGGTTTTTCCCTTTCCGGGTTTTCCACGTACAAATCATGGTGTTATGTGGTATGGTTTCTCTACACTAATTATCTGGTTAATTGTTAAGTTGTATTGTTTACCAGTATATGTTCCTACCAGCATTTGTATGTATATTATCGGTACTTGATTTGTTTAAGGTTGTATTGTGGATTAAAAGTTATAATCTGTTAACAACTAATTCATCCCCCCCCCCCTCTCAGTTGTTCATCGGTTATCCTAACAATTGGTATCAGAGCTTTGGTCCTCTTTTACAGAAGCTTAACTGCTTGAGGTAGATCCTATGACAACTAACACTTCTAATCCACTGGCAACTATTTTCAGAAGAGAAATCCTTAAGCTTGATGGAACAAATTATGGGATATGGAAAATTTGAATGGAGACTCATCTCAGATGTCTTGGAAAAGATATTTGGGAGATCATTGAAAAATGATACACACCTTATGATCTGACATCTAGCAATCCTGCTCCTATAGACTTGGATAAGAATATTGAAAATGATTGCATAACTACATAAGCTCTCTTGTGTGCACTTACTGATCAACAGATCATGGGATAGACTAATAAATAATTGGCTAAGGTTATGTGGGACAAATTGCAAAATTTGAATGAAGAAGATCCTACTATCAAAATTGCTAAACTTGATGGTTACCAGGTAAGATATGAAAACTTGAAAATGGAAGATAATGAAAGAATTGTTGTGTTTATGGAAAGAGTAAATGAGATTGTTATGGGAATTCAATGTTGTGGAGGATTTCTAAGTGAAGATGAAATAGTTTCCAAAGTATTGAGATCCCTTCCACCGGCTTACAAGATGAAGGCAACTGAAATTAATGAATTAAGAACAATGGCAAACACTTCAGTTAACACAGACATTTTGATTGGGATATTATCTCCTTTTGAGCTTGAAAAACTTGGATCTGTTGGAGCTGTAAAATCTAAACCTACTTTTCATGCATCATCATCATCAACATCTACCAGAAAAAGTGATTGGAAAGACCTATATGCAAAAGAATTAGAAGACATGAGGAAAGAAGATGAAGATCTTGAGCAACTTGAAGCCTTATTTGCTAGAAGAATACCTAAAGGACCAACTAGAAGTAAGTATGAAGGAAAATAACCTTTTAAATGTTTTGCATGTAATAAAATTGGTCATTTTGCATCTAGATGTCTTGAAAGGAATGAAAGGTTTGAGGAAAGAGTTAGGAAATCTTTTGAGCCTGACTAGAACATATATAGATTCAAGAAGAGTAAAACATGCTACATAGCAGATGAGGAAGGAGTAACTGATGACTCTGGAGATGAACCAATAGAAGAATCTGCTAGTGGATCTGGACATGGAAAAGAATGGATGTTCTATGCTTTAAAAGAAGATGAACCGAAACCGGCTATCAAAAATGAAGAAAAGGCCCTGGCAGCAAAAGTTGAAGATAAGGATGAATGGGTAATTAATAGTGGATTCTCACATCATATGACTAGAGATAAAAGGAAATTTTTGTCCCTGCAAGAATACAATGGCAGTCAAGTCAGATTTGGAGATGACAAGGCATGCATGATCAAAGGTAGAGGTATTATTTATTTGGATGGAAAGCATAATACTAATAATGTCTATTATGTAGAAGGTTTAAAGAATAATCTTTTAAGTGTTGGTCAATTAGTTGATAAGGGTTTTCAACTTTAGTTTAAAGAGAGAAAATGCAAAATCATAAAAAAGACTGGCTTGGAGATTGCAACCGGTATTCAGACAGGTAGTAATATCTTTCACTTGAACATTGGTAATAAGACATGCTTGGTTTCTCATATTGATGAGAGTTGGTTATGGCATAAGAGGTTGTGTCATGTTAATCTTGATTGTATTGTTAAGATTAGTTCAACTAAGGTAGTTAGAGATATACCTAAGATTATGAAGCCTCATAATTCAGTATGTAGGGAATGTCAATTGGGTAAGCAAGTTAGAAGTTCTTTTAAGATAATGCATGATAAATCTAAGGATGTAATTAGTTTAATTCATACTAACTTATGTGGTTCAACAAGGACAAGAAGCTTTCAAGGTGATAGGTATTTCATGTTGATTATTGATGGCTATTCTTGAATGATGTGGGTGACTTTTCTGAGGGAGAAGTCTGAAACTTTTGAGAAATTCAAGATCTTTAAAGTGAAGGTTGAAATTGAAACTGGATTGAAAATCAAATGTCTAAGATCAGATCATGGTGGTGATTTCACTTCCCATGAATTTAACAGTTATTGTAAGACAAATGGAATCAAGAGACAACTATCTACACCTAGGAATCCTTAGCAAAATGGACTAGTGGAAAGAAAGAATAGAACCATTTTGGATGTTGCAAGATCTATGATGATGGAAGCCAAATTGCCTCATATCTACTGGAGAGAAGCAGTCAATACAACAGTCTACACATTCAACAGAGTTCACATCAAAGGTGAAAGCAGTAAGACCCCTTATGAACTATGGTTTGGACATACACCTACTGTTAAATATTTCAGAATTTTTGGAAGTAAATTATATATCAAAAGGGATGATTCAATTGGAAAGTTTGATACTAGATGTGATGAAGGGATATTTCTTGGTTATTCAATTCAAAGAAAAACATATAGATGTTATAACAAAAAATTGCAAAAAATTGTGGAGAGTGCTAATGTGAAAGTGGATGAATAGTACAAAAATCATTCTATATCATATGACAACAAACTGGCAGTGGAAATGATCATAACTAAGTCGAAAATGCCTCAATCGGTACAAGAAACTGAGATAGTTACACCGGCACAATTAGAAAATTCAACTGTGACTAATGATCAGAGCAGTGAACCTGAGGTTCAAAAGACACCAAGGTATGTAAGATTAAATCATTATGACGATCAAATTATTGGAGATAGAAACAAGGGAGTTATTAAAAGAAGAAAAATGACAAATGAAGAGGTATGTCTTATTTCTCAAATTGAACCAGCAACTGTTATTGAAGCTTGTAAGGATAAACATTGGTTAAAGGCTATGCAAGAAGAATTAGATCAAATAGAGAAGAATGAAACTTGGTCTTTAGTTCCCTGACCTAAAAAATAAGAATGTTTTTGGAACTAAATGGGTTTTTAGGAATAAACTGAATGAGGATGGTCAAGTTGTAAGAAACAAGGCTAGATTGGTTTGTAAAGGATATTCTCAAATGGAAGGAATTGATTATGGTGAGACATTTGCACCTATAGCTAGAATTGAAGCTATTAGACTAATTTTTGCCTATGCAACTTATAAGAACTATAAGGTTTATCAAATGGATGTTAAATGTGCATTTTTGAATGGTGAGCTTGAGGAAGAAGTTTACATTGAGCAACCTAATGGATTTTCATTGACAGATGATAAAGAGATGGTTTGCAAATTGAAGAAAGCTTTATGGATTGAAACATGCTCCTAGAGCTTGGTTGACAAGGTTGGATGAATATCTTTTGAAGCTTGGTTTTACTAAAGGCAGTGCCGATAGTAATTTATATTATAAGATAACTGATAATGATATTCTGATTATTGAATTTTTTGTTGATGATATCATTTTTGAAGGAGAAGATAAATTGTGCATGGAATTTGCTAACAACATGAAGAATGAATTTAAAATTTCCATGATTGGTGAGATAAAAATTTTCTTAGGTTTGCAGATTACTCAAACTGACAAAGGAATTTTTATTTGTCAAACTAAGTATCTAAGGGAATTGTTGAAGAAGTTTGGTATGGATAATTCCAAACTAGTAAGTAATCCTATGCCTATAAGTGAGAAATTATCTATCAAGGATACTTCTACACTAGTAAATCCAACAAGGTATATGTTGGCAATATTACATTATAACAGACAATGAAAGATTATTGACATTTCAATAAGGATATTGAGAAGGTTGTTGATGATTATGGACATAACTGATTAAAGATGTTTTACTATCTTGATATTATTATTTTGTCATTGATGTCAAGAAATTAATTTTCTAATTCAGTATGATGTTGCCATATCTTGAGAAGTATGATATGAAGATTATAAAGAAGTCGATAAAGACATAGGAAAGAATATGATGAATAAGGGGATAAGTTATTCAATGGGCAACTCTACCGAGTCAGACAATGATGAGATCTTGATGTTTTAGATTGTTTGAACATCATACATATGTTGTAAAATGGAAAGGTTAATACTATACTATGTTATCAGGCAAAGAACCTAGTTGGTAAACCCTAAGGAACCTAGTCGGTAAACCCTCAGGTTATCACAGTTGGTTAATGAAGACAAAATGTCTACCAAGTGAAGTTTAGTATTCACCGAGTTGTAACCGAGCTATAACAGAATGCATTAAATGTTTACATGTGATATTTAATGAAAGAAGTTGATGAGCTGGAGTAGATCAATGATTGGTAAGCCGTGGAAGAAGTTTGTTAACGAATCTAAGGCAATGGAAAGTCGGCAGAAAGATCTACAACTCAGATTGAACCGCAATACCCTAGCACAAGTTCCAAGGTGAATATGCAAGTTCCAAGGTGGGGTAAAATGTTTTCAGATCAAAAGATACAATGAACCTGGACAAGATTGAAGATCTGATGGCTATGATTGATCATGGGAAATGTGATCAAGGAGATCAAGCGGTTACCTAATTGTTTATAAATAGGAAACTGTTGATAATCAATGTATGCGGGCAAGTGTATGCACAGGGATGCTACATTGTGATTACCGAGCACAGAAGCTTGAAGACCTATTTGGAATAACATAGTATAGAGTCCAGCAGATAGACAAGATTAGTTCTATGTCTAGATTGTATTGAACAAATAGGAATCTGCTTTAGCATTTTAGATGTGAAGTTGCAGATAGATTTTCATCACTGTTATTTTGTGAAAGTGATAGGAAATCTCTTAACCGAGTGTACTTAACAGTCTTATATGTAAATCCTCTAACAAGGTGACATTCTGATTGAGTGTTTGAATCCTTTAACAAGGTCACTTCTAACAAGGTGAATATCCTAACAGATCTAAGGGAAATCCCTTAACCAAGTCACATCTAGCAATGTGTTTGTAATCTTTAACAGGATTTGCTTTTAACCGAGCATACTCTAGAAGAGTATATTTCTTAGTGGGTCCGAAATCCCATAGTGGTTTTTCCCTATTTGGGTTTCCACATTAAATCTGGTGTTATGAGGCTTATGGTGATTCTATGTTTTTAAGTTTGCATGTTTGACAGTTTTTGGTTATATTACTGATATATATGTTACTGAGGTTGAATCTGATGTTTTTATGGATGATTAAGTTTGTATGATTCACCCCCCCCCCTCTCATCTTGTTGGGTATTGGATCTATACTTATATTAAGTGTTAGAACCATCAATATAAGTCTATGATTGGTGGTCTGCTATATCTAACTTAGACTAGACCTGATATTATGAATGCAGTAAGTATTGTTTCAAGATATCAAAGTAATCTAAAGAAAATCATGAATGTGCAGTAAAGAGGATATTTTGGTATTTGTAAGGAATAATAAAATATGGTTTATGCTATTCTAAAAATGATGATTTCACTTTATGTGCATATACTGATGATAGGAAGAGCACTTTTGGCGGATCTTTCTTTCTTAGAAAGAAACCGGTTTCATGGATCAGGAAAAAATAGTCATGCATTTCTTTCTCTATTGTAGAAGCTGAGTATGTTTCAGCAACAACTAATTGAACTCAAGTCTTGTGGATGAAGCAAATGTTGAAGGATATCAGGGTAAATTGTAGTGAACCGGTAGTTATCTACTGTGATAACTCTACAACTATTGACATGTCTAAGAATTCGGTATTTCACTCTAAGACTAAGCATATTTAAATAAAGTATAACTTTCTGAAGGACAAGGTAGAAGCAAAGGAAGTCAAATTGGTTTATGTGAACACTAAAGAACAGATTGCATACATATTCACTAAAATTTTGTCTAAGGAATCATTTGAGTATTTGAGAGATAGATTAGGGGTTTTTGCCCCTCCGGGAGAGACTTGATTGATGAAGTTTGTCATCAGTCTGACATGCATTACCAAAGACAATATTCATTCTATCACTAATGAGTGGTGCTACTACTTGGGGGGAGTAGTCAGCTTTGAGTTTCAAAGGTTTATATCATTGCTTTGATATTTTTGTCATATTTTTGGCATTGATGTCAACGCGGGAGTGATAGTAATGTGAAAAATTATTCAGAACCTATAGAGATATCATTCACAGGGGGTGAGCTATTGATTATTGGTTGTCTTCCATAGGGAGAGACCTTCTTGGCATTTTTTGGTGCTTAGATGTTTTTCACATGTAGTGTTGCCATCAATGCCAAAGGGGGAGATTGTTGGCATAATGGATGAATTGATTATGTGTTGCATTGATGTTTCATCATTGATGTCAACACAAGTTGTTATGGTTGGTTACCGACAAACAAGTTTTGGTTACCGCTAGAAGATCTAGTATTATGGATAGAAGATCTAGTGTTACCGGTAGAAGAGACTATCTGTTGGACACTTCCGGCATGTTTGGATCAGTGAAGTATATTTGATTTCATGTGTTATATGCTCCATGAGCATGTTTTGGTCAGTTGGTATTGGCTTGGTAATCAGATGCTATCATAGACTCTGGTAAACCCTTATCGACACTGGTTTAAGGCTTTATCGATAGAGCTTTCATTAAGGAATCATGACAAGATGCATAGTTGGTGTTGGTGTAGCTTCTTCATGGATTACAGGATGCTAAATATGTTCTTCGATTGTGCTTCAACTACTTGAAGACATTTCTTTGGCGTGATGGACCCAGAATAGGTCCGGTACCTATCTAGGTTATGGACCGGTATCATGCTAACATGTACTCTACATGTTATGGGGATGTTTTGAGGTGTTTTACAGATCTGTTATTGTTATTTTTGTCTTAAGCCGACATGGCATATCATTATGTAATGATCTTATTATAATATCTTTTAGGTGGTTGACCTAATCGGTTTAGGCCTTAGGGTTTGTATAAATAAGAGGTAGAAACTCTTTGTAAAGTATCATGGTTATTGGAAAGGTCATGGTCAAGGAATGTAATGTGTGAATATTGAAATATCATTCACACAGAGGAGTTGATCGATCATTTGTCATCGAATTGGCTTTAGAAGAGGATTTAGTCCCAGGGATTGAGCTTAACCAGGACTATAATCAGGCATGATAGATACTATTTCTGGCAGCTCACTCTATTGGATTACTGTCCATTTATCTTGAGACGTTTGTAGCCTCTCTATAGTCAGTGAGACTCTTTTGTAATGAGTAGTATGCTCTAGGGAGTGTGCCTTCCTGCAAGTGCAAGCCCCTCATTGTAACACATACTTTCTGCAGAAGTATCATCTAGTTGTGGGTAGGCTTCCCACCGTGGTTTTTCCCTTTCCGGGTTTTCCATGTACAAATCATGGTGTTATGTGGTATGGTTGCTTTGCATTAATTATTTGGTTAATTTTTAAGTTATATTGTTTACCAGTATTTATTCCTACCGGTATCTATATGTGTTTTATCGGTACTTGATTTGTTTAAGGTTGTATTCTGGATTAAAAGTTATAATTTGTTAACAACTGATTCAGCCCCCCCCTCTCAGTTGTTCACCGATTATCCTAACATGACATCTTGGGGAGCGATACAAGGGAACACCTAGTATAAACCCGACCACTCGGACGCGCTCGTGCTGACGGTTTGTTCCCACGATGAGCAAAACGAAAGATGCACTATTTTGCCACCTCTCACTAACAATTTTTTATGGTTTTTTATGAAAGAAGAGATAATTGGTTTGATTTAATGTTAAAATGATTGCTTCAACTCTTCTTTTATAGGTTATTTGGATGAATAGGTGTGTCTCTTACCCTAAGGCCGACTTGTTATGGAATAAAATTTAAATGAAAACCTTACCTAAGTCGATCCATCCTTATATTAATTTCAAATCTACTTTGGGCTCTCTAATCTTGTCTTAGTTGATTCTTGAAATGATGAACTTCACTCCATAATATCAACTCCTGAATTTATCTTATTTGCTCTCAACTCATGAAGTAATAAAACCTCATTGTCCTTGTTCAATACATAAAAACTTCGCTCCGAAGCATGAGTTTATGAAATTATAACTTTAGTCCAATCTCTTCATGCATGAAGTTTGCTCCTTATCTCAAACACATGAAGAAACAATTTTGTTCCTCAGCAACCCTTGAAGTGAATGATTTCGCTCCTCTTAGGTCAAACATGAAGTAAATAATTTCTTTTAAAGCTTGCAGCTCTTAAAGTTATCAACTTCACTCATAAACATCGATTCATGAAGCAAGAAACTTTGCTCAACTCTTTTGATACCTGAAATATGTATTTCGCTCCTAGTTGCTTGAAGCTGAAGTTCACTCCTAAACTCTCACACTTGAAGTTCACTCCAAAGGTGAAGTCATGAAGTAAAACTTTGAAATCCAAGACATACTCAGAGGTGGGGCAAATTATGAAAGAGCTAAAGATTACTTCATTGCACATTCAAATGTTCAAACTCATATAGCTTACTTTCATCAATCCTCAAAAGGACTCAAAGAAAATCCACTCAATCAAAATACAAAATATCAGCATTACCGGTGTCGGTACTTGGGTACGTGGGTATATACAATATGAGAAACCTAGTTTAAAAGTATACACCATACAAGTTACATGTAATGAACAAATTGGATCACATTTCAAGACATATACACAATGAACAAGTTTGATCACATTTCAATAGAAAATAACTAAGTTTCAAGAATATCAAATTTCATATATATCAATGAATAAATTGGATCAAATATCAAGTTTCTTATATATCAAAATGAACAATAATTGTGTAGATATCAAAAAATGGTATAGATGTGAGATCAATAATAGTTACAAAAATGTGGCATGTGCCATGTCTGTCAAAGACGATATATACATATACAAATGTTGAATATATAAAAAAATTGGTCCTTCAATGACCACAACTACAACTATATGTCTCTATCGGTATCTATGACTGTGGCGGATCCTTCAATGACCACAACTACAACTATATGTATCTATTGGTATCTATGATTGTGGCGGATCATCAAAATCGAGCCTCAGTACGTGGCTCTACAAGTGGCTACAGAAGGACAATTCAAATGTTGAATCGGATATATTTTCTCAATATAACATCAAAATAACTAAATACTAAACTCTAAATTGTTTGAAGTTGAAATGTTGATTACCTCATCTTTGTCTTCTGCAATTGGGTGAGGTTGAGGATCCGTGGGATGTCCTGAAGGGGGTTGTAATTGGTAAAACAAAATTAATACAAGTTAATAACATATATGTCAAATAACACATAATAACTAAAAATGAATAGACTTAAAAACTAAAGCATATCAGAGCCTCAGATGGATGTGTTATGGTCATAGGAGGCAAAGTCACAGATGAATCAATTACGATCATTTCCTATATTTATGGTAAGTGATCCAAAAGTAGTTAACAAGAGGGTTTCAACTCCGTTGTGCACTTAGTGAAAAGGAGTTGATCTAAGACAAACATACCTTTTCCCTTTGTCGTGTTGGATCCCATATTATATATATAGGACTTCTAATGAAATGGAATGGTATAACATCAATAGGAAGTTTGGAATGGGCCTGTAATAGGTTAAAGACAAGTATACAAGTTAATAAGCCAAAGTTGTTGACAAACTAGATTGAAAATAATTAACATAAGGGAAAAGAGAATGTATTTAATATATCACTTAAGTCAAAAATATATAAATCTAAATGGTACCACATAGCTATCTTGGCCAAAGTCAATGGCCGAAAGCATGATATCATCAAGTTGGGACATCTCAGCCCTTGATAAGCCCTATAAAACACCAAGTTATGATACATATAAATAACAAAAGATATTTTGAAACCAGTGTATTATTATATTTTTAACAAATTTACAAATCTTTACCTCTCGTGGTGAAACTACTCGTGACCGTGGAGTCAACTAAAAAGTATGTGGTGTACTCCCATCACCTACTACACCCTACAATGCATTTTATTTATGTCACTTTAAATTATTCTAAAAATAAAAATTCATTTCTTTTTTATAAGATTTAGTTACTTAATTGATAACATGTTATAAACAAAATTAAACGCACCTGTGCCTGATAGCGAGGGAACAACATATTGATTAGGTCATTGGTGAGGGCCACATCGTCTATAGTGGAAGCATGGCATCTACTCCTGCAACATGTACATGAATGATATGTCAAACCATCCTCGTCCGCATTAGTGTCTACACTAGAACATACACCCTTGCAGATGGCGCACATATGCTCAATGGATTGGCTCATGCCAAATGATGCATGAGGTGACGTTGATGAAGGAGGTGTCTTTGATGAAGGAGGTGCCACAGATGCTGGTACATCCTCTGCTCCAACCAACTATGTGCCATGCTGAACAATGGCATTAGTCAATGATACAACTACCTAAAGAGTCTGTAATTCCATAGAATCCCTCAAGGATATAGGGACAATGACATGAACCATGGGTTTAGGAGTTGTAATCCTCCTATGTTGTGGTTGTACCACCCTATGGGCCCCAGGTCTATCCTATGCAAAACCTCTCCCTCTACCCTAAAATTGTCAGATGTCAAATTAATTCTACTTCTCGCCAAGGATAAACTTGCAATACAACTTTCTCAAAAAATATAGAGGCACCTCCCAATTATTATAAGGTGGTTGGTCAAAGACCATATACAACCTATCCCAAAAATCTTCTTTCAGCATAGCATGATCACACTAATGTATAGGAAACCAAGTCGGATTTAGTTCTAGGTTGTTACTGGTAACATGATCGATGAAAAGAGCACATATGTCAACTTTAAGTATGTCCTTTTTTTCACTTGATCATATGACAACCCATCCGCATAAAATGTTCGACATCTATCCCTCCATGAACCCCATTTCGTAACCTCCCTAGATACCTCATTTGTACTATTGGCCATTGTTTCTATCATTGTGGCAAGGGTTGACTATTGCTCAAGCCTAGAGGACCTCAACCTATTCACCAATATAGAAATTTGGGCACTATTTTGTGTAAGGCAATTGATGAGATCCTCTTGTGTGGCATCTACACGATCTAGTGGAGGACATGGAGGATTTCAAAGTGGTGGTGGTTATTGATGTTGGCAATATGGATTAATTGACTGTGTTGCATTGATGTTTTGTCATTGATGTCAACACTAGCTGTTATGGTTGGTTACCGACAGACAGGTTTGGTTATCGGTAGAAGATCTAGTGTTACTGATAGAAGGGACTATCTGTAGGACACTTTCGACATGTTTTGATCAATGGAGTATGTTTGATTTTATGTGTTACATGCTTCTGGAGCATGTTTTGGTCAGTTGGTATTGACTTGGTGATCGGATACTATCATACACTCTTGTAAACCCTTACCAGCAAGGGTTTAAGGTTTAACTGATAGAGCGTTTACTGAGAATCTTTGACAAAATGGTTAAGTGGTGTTGGTGCAGATTCTAGATGGAATTTAGGATGTAGAAGGTAATCCCTGATCGTGCCTCAATTGATTGAAGACACCTCTTTGGCGTGGTGGACCCAGATTAGGTCTGGTACCTATCTAAGTTATGGACCGATATCATGTTAACGTGTTCTCTACACATTACCGAGATGTTTTATGGATTGGTTATTGTTGTTTTGGTCTTAAGCTGACATGGCATATCATTGTAATATGGATATATGTAATGATCTTATTGTAATATCTTTTAGGTGGCTGACCTAATTGGTTTAGGCCTTAGGGTTTGTATAAATCGATATAAGATCTCATTGTAGATCATTGTTATGGTGGCAATGGTCATGGTTGTGGAATGTAATATCATATGCGAAGGAGATTTGGTCAAACATAGGTGATCAAATTGGGTTTAAGTAAGAGGTCAAAGGCCTCTGGTATTGAGCTTAACCAGGACTGTAATCAAGCATGGTAGATGCTATCTCTGGCAGTTCATTCTTTTGGATTGTTGTCCAATTATCTTGAGGTGGTTATAACCTCTTTGTAGTCAGTGAGACTCTTTCATGATGAGCAGTACGCTCTAGGCAGTGTGCCTTCCAGCATGTGCAGTCCCTTTATTGTATCACATACTTTCTACAGAAGTATCATCTGACTGTGGGTAGGCTTCCCACCATGGTTTTTTCTTTTATTGGGGTTTCCACGTTTAAATCATGGTGTTATGTGGTATGGTTGCATTGTGTTAATTCTCTATTTCATTCTTAAGTTATATTTCTTACCGATATTCGTTTCTCCTATTCTAGTATTCAATGTTTATGTGCACTGGTTGAAGGTTATAAAGTGGTTTGATTAAAATAATTTGTTAACAACCGATTCACCCCCCCCTCAGTTGTTCACCAGTTATCCTAATAGTTGAGGAGCAGCATTTTGAGGATTTTGTGGTTGTGGAGCAACGTCTTGAGGGATTTCTTGTTGCTCATGTGCAATGTTTACAGGGTTTTTTTGTGTTGCTTGTGCTCTATTTCATTTTGGGGGATTGCTTGAAGAATCTGAAATCAAATTAATAAAAACAAAACTTAAATCAATTAAAAAACCCTACTTCAATTAAAATGCAAATAAAAATAATCAAACCAATGAAATCTTACCTGTTCGACAAGGTGCCATTGTTGATAATTGCTCTTAATGCTGGAAAAATCCAAAATGATTACAAATCCGTGCAGGTTCTGTAGTTTTTTGGCTTCCTTTTGCTACTGTTCCATGAGTTTTGGCATTGAAAATGGCTAAAACCCGTGGGCTACCAAAAAAAATAATGTTCAGAACTCGGACGGGTTATGAAAAATTTGGTTTTTTTTTTGGCATGTGGCCACTTTTCTGGTCACCATCTTGGTGCACTTACCCATTAAGTGGAGTTCAATGTGATTAGATAAATGAAATCTTAAGGGGTCCTAGTTCAGCTAGAGGTCCTAATCCTATTTATTGAGAGTACACATTGAAAAAAATTAAGGGGTTATGATCAAACTATATGTCTAATTGTTAAGTACATGTCATGTATGAAAGTTTAAGCTTGGGTCATAATAAATATTGCTAGGGAGTCCTATCTAATAGGTTGTCACTCAAGTATGATGTTAGATTAAATCATTAAGCTATAGGTCATAAATAGGAAAGACAAAGGCATCAAGATCTAGTTCATGCGTCTTAAGGGGGTCATTGGAGGATGACTTAAGGGGAGTTCAACATGATTACATAAATGAAAGCTTAAAGGGTCTGTGATTGAGAATGTCTTAATGGATCCTAGTTCATAGGATGTCAAGTATGACCACTTGGCTTAAATTATTCATCTAGAGGTCCTAATAAAAAATGTCACTTGTATACATTGTCCAAGTACATGTTAAGTATGAAAGAGCTTAACGGATCATGTGATAGAACTTATATGTCTTGAGTATATATGTCAAGTATGGAAGCTTAATAAGAGGCTTTAATTGGTGATCTAATTGTTAAGTACATGTTATGGTTTTGGTTTTGGTTTTGGTTTTGACTTTCATTTTCATTTTACTTTCTTTTTTTTTTTTCATTTTTGTGTTCTATGATTATGCAAAATGAGTTATTTTACAAAAAAAATATAAAATACATAAATTTTAAAACATGAATAAACGTAAAATTATAAATTATTTTAAAATTAAAATTTTTAATTAAAAACTAAACAAAATAATACTTTTTTATTTAAAATTTAAAAAATACAGAAAAAACTAAAACAAGGAAAAAAGGGGAAAAAATCTACCAGGAAGGGTTCCTAGGTGGCTGATTGAGCTCTTTGAATTCGGATCTTGGGTTGGTGTGACTATGAAAATGATTTGGATCCCATTTTTCCAAAAAAAAAACAAATTACTTTTTCAATACAAGAACTTGATTCATTTGAAATGAGATCCTGATTAGTTTGAAATGGGATCCCATTCCTAAATTTTGGGCTCGGGATCTCGCTACTAATATGATCCTGTTTCATTTTTTGGTTTCGAATCTTGGAGCGAAATGGGATCCCGATTCGTTCATTTTGGTCATGATCCTGTTGCGTGTCACATGATTTGTGAAAATTGACTAAGTGTAAAACTTCCACTCTAAGTAGAATCAACTTCTTTCTCTTACCCTTACTTAAGATCGTAAACTTGAATATGTGATTTTTTCAAATTAACATATCAAAAATATAATTTTAAATATTTTTCATATTTTAACCCCAAGAGAAAGTTCAATACATGATTTGAGAGGGAAGGTTGAATATAGTACCCATCTCATCTCATTTTAAATAAATATCACATTCCTTGCATTAATAAAATATAATAAAGTGAGTGTGTCATAGTAAAATGAAAGTGGAACAAAAATATATTTCCTCACTCTAACAAAATCCATATGAAGAGATGATTTTTTTTCCACTTTTGTTTTTTTATTTTATTGTACAATTATTTTTATCTAAATAACAATATTTATATCTATGAATGCTATATATAAAAAATTGTGCAAATTGTGTTGAAATCTTAATAATTTTATGGCATTGGTGTAGATTATTTTGTGTAAGCATGTTCTTATTAAAAAATTAATTATCATAAAATTCAAGTCTCTCTCTCATGTTTAATTTATAGTTAAGTGTTAAATTCAACTTTAGGTTCACCCCTCTTTATATATTGAGACAAATGTATGTTCTTAGGGTTAGGAGAAGAGAAATGATTTATTAGTGGAAAAAATTGTGGTTGCTTTCTCCTTTTAACTAAAGGGGAACAATATTTCAAGTGATTTTTATGGTGATTTCTTTATAGATATGATTCAAGTGAAAATTTGGTGAAATGTGAATGTATATATGTGGGTAGTTGCATATAGAGGTTGGAAACATAGATGTAATTAGATACAAAGAAGTAAAAAAAGATGGGATCAATTCATTTATAATCTAAGATTCAAATGGCACATTTAATATATTTGGTTTGAGAATCTAAATATAATTTTTTCATGAATATTTGATTCCCATTGGCTCTCCTTATTGTTGAACTAATGATTTGGTTCTTTGTACTACCTCTCACCCATTAGTGTGTATCATTTTCTTACTTTGTGTGTATGTTTTCTCATATTTTGGTATAGCTCTTCTAGCTTAAGGGTAGAAATGTAACGTCCCCCATGAGGAACCTCATGGAACCACACACACACACACACACACACACATTAACAAAAAACTGTAGTAATTTCTTTTTTTGAACAAAAACTTTTAGGGTTGACTCCCTAAAACAAATCCAAGAGGTCCTCCATTATTAAAAACAACTCAAATTGCATGGATCTATAGAAGTAATAATCAAAAGCATCTATAATTATAACCTCTAAAACATATTATTTCATGTCACACATCTAACACATCTAAACCATAATAGGTTAAACATTAATGGAAAATAAAGGATGGTAATGAATATATAACGGATTGCCAATACCAACACCAGACAATCTAAACCATTAATCATAAATCATCAATACATTACATGGTCCAATTACATCAAGATTCCTCCACATCAGAGTGATACCATTACATTCCTATAAAATACATGATACACTACCATAAATAAATCTTCAAATCACCATTGGAATCACGAACAAGGTGCACTAACTGAAGAAAGCCACATCCATGCTCAACAAGGGAAATTGACTTCCAAAGGCAGGCCATGATCACCTGACGATGTGGAACCTGAAGGACCACCTCAGTGTGCTAGGGAGATAGACACCAAGTCCTAAAAGACAACTAAGATCAGCAAGGTCTAGTGACTCCAAGGAAAGTCAAGAATAATCATCATGGTCTACTATCGGAGGCTCAATAACACAAAACTTTAGGCAAGGTGCTAGGACAAAATAGGGAAGGAGTGTCATCACATGGTCCCTCCCAAGGAACACATACGGAACCGATCACCTTTCATGAGGACAAGGTGAACAACAATGTCATCTCCAAACATCTCATGGATAGACAAGCAATGCTAGCTCCAAACGTATTATAGACAAAAAAGCAAATGCCAACTCTAAATGTCACATAGATGGACATGCATCATCTCAAGCCCTTCTAGAGCCTATAGAAGCCCTTACGACATGGGTGAGGCAAACTTATTTATCTTGATTAAGTGTGTAACCCCAATTTATTATTATATGAACTATCACTTGTTAAGAAACTCCACAATAGGTTACCCAAGTGGCCACTTTGGGCCCCAACCCCCATTGTGATCCACTCCTACCTAAGACTCCAATGCTACTTTCACATAGATTAACCCACTTCCAGGGTAAAACCAATCATATACCAAAGTATAAGTCAAGGGAATTCATCACCCTAATGATAGGTCTCAATACCAAACCAACATAGCTAGATTGATTACATGGAGAAAATAATTCTAGAATCCCCATTATACAATCATTCACATCAAATGATGCCCAACTAGGAACAATGACACAAGATTGAATAACCATCCCTACGAGCCTTTGTGACACTAGACTCAATTAATTTATTTTTTTTAAACCCTAAGGTGTTCTATAATCAATTAAATTAAATAATGCAATGATGTTTAGGCAACAACAAATTAAGAGCAATACCAACAATATTCAACTTGAACTACTTAACAAAAAATGTTCATTATTAAAATTCTATTTAATACTATTAAAGGAAAAATTCAAATGATATTAATAGTTACCAAATCATGTATACAATTTCTATCAAAAGAACATAGATATAATCTAGATTTAAATTTCCCCTACTCATTGTTAATTTACATAATTAAATTAAATTAACTACATTTATTAACCCAACCATTTAAATTAATGAATATAAATATATTAAAGAATTCAACCATCTTACTTCAACGTTAATTTGCTAAATTAAATTTAAAATAACTATACTGCAATCAAATTTAATAAACATTATTAATCCTTCGATAGTAACCATAATTTATTAACTATAAACTACTGGTTAATGTAGGTAAATAAAATTTAGATCTTCTACTAGTATCCTTAATCCAATTCCTAGATAGGTTGATTTAAACATTTACAAAATAGTTAATACTACATTCCAATAAAATATCACTCAATATATACCAAAGAACCTTACAAGGTAATTCTTAAATAACTGTCATATTAAGGATAATTACAATAATAGATAAATTCACCCTAAATTATCATTCCCTTGTCGATCAAGTTGAAAGCATCAAAATACTGAGATGGGGGGTGAATCAGTATTACCACATATTTAAACCAACAAACGTTTTACCAATTAAAACACACTTAACCAATATAAAGCAGTTGATGTAGAATAGACATGAAGAATACAACCACAAGATAAACATTGGATTTTATATGTGGGAAACCCAAATGGGAAAAACCATAGAGAGTGTTAACTTTCTAGAGAATATAGCTAATTATAGTTGTGTTTACAAAGGGGTGGCTCACTACCGGATTACAAAAAATGGCTCAATGTTAGACTGCTCACTACAGATATACAAAGAGATGGCTAACTAATAAAATGCTCATTACAATTGGAAAGGTTGAACTGAAAAGGTTTGCATATCCAAATGCATGACATCAGTTCCAAGTTTAAGCTCAAATTACAAATCTCAAACTCTACAATAGACTCGGTTAGAGATCTTTGTACAACTGTCTTGCAACAGGTTTGGTAAAGGACTATTGCACTACTACAACACTGATTGCCTTTGTTGACCATAAATCACACTTTACACACTTTGCTATCTTCATTGCCAACTATCTTTCGCACATCACACACCTTCACTCACACACTCACTTGTTCGATATCATTTACAAACTATGCTACTACATATGTATATGTATATATACTGAAAGGTACAAATACAAAATAGTTTGTCAGGCAAGCCTAACACGTTACCAATATTCTCATGTTGACTTTCATAAGACTTCTACATGCTTCCTTTTCATAATCTGATTACCAATGCATATATCGAGATTACTAGAAAAGGGGCAGGGTCATCTAGACCCAATAATACTAACTCATTGGGTATGTGTACAAAGATGGTGGTCAGAAAAGTAGACACCACCCAAAAAAAACATGGAAAAACAAGCAGCGCATATGGAGTTCTAAAATTTGAAATAACCGCGTATGCGCTTCGGTTTGTTGTTCCCGATCCTAGAAAAGGTAGTGCATACATGTTGCTTTTAGGAAAAGTAGTGTGTACACGCTACCTCTAGGAAAATGAGTGCGTACGCACTACTTATAGGAAAATGAGTGTGTATGCGTTAATAATCCCTAAAAAACCACGTATGCGATACCTATCAAATTTTTTCATGTGAAAGGCACATTTTTATTTTGTTTTTCCTTCATTTTCTCTCCTAAACTATGAACGACGTGCTATATTTCTCCTCTAGACACTATGGATCAAGGTTAGTTTTTGTTAATTTTTGTCTTCTTTCCCATTTATTCAATTTGTTTTATATTTTGAATTTAATTTCATTAATTTCGATTAGGTTTTTTCATTTTTTGTTTCAAATACCAGATTCTTCTAAGCCATAACAAGAACAACCAAATGCACCTCCTGAAAACCCACAAGATACACCCCCAATTCCTCCTTTTGAACACACACCTGAAACACAAGAGCAATTAATTAATCAATTAGGACAAAATATGTCTAAAATCAATAGATTGATTGATAAATTGAAAACATCTGAACTTGAGCATAATCAATTCCTTGCCAATAGCCTAGAAACATTAGCTAGTGGTGCCATAGTTGTTTCCACACAAATTACCAAATGGGGAAACTTTAGGGATAGGTGTTGTCAATTCTATGTCTTTGGGATATCATACAAGGGAGTCAAAAACAAAAATATTAGTAAACAAGAAATATGTTCCCTTTTTGTTGATCCCAAAACTAGTCAGTCGTTACCTCTTAATGCAAAGAGGTTTCCCATACATTGGTGTACCAATGTGCAGATGAAGAATTTTTTTTGGTAGAGGTGGTGGATGGTCTTTGATGATCCACCTTGTAATAATTATGAGGTACCATTGGATTTTTTGAGAAAAGTATACTGTGAGTTTGTGCTCAATGTGCGGCCAAACTATTTTGACATGAGAGAGTTCCATGGTAGAGGTGGCAGCTTTGCCCAAGATAGACCTGGAGGCCTTAGGCCATTACCCGCAGAGAGTCACCACCCCATAGCACCCAAACCCAAGGTGCATCAAGTTGTCCTAATAGAGTTGAAAGAGTCAATGGAGCTACAAACTCTTCAGGTGGCCACAACGTTGACTGGTGCCATCATCCAGGATGGGACATCATTAGCACACTCTATTGTACTAGATGATGAGCCATTAGTTTCTCCAGGTGGCGACAAAGAGCCCATCCAGTATATGTGTGTCAGTTGTTCAGGGATATGCTTGGAGATAGATGATACGGCTGGTGCAGATGTATCCACATCTCATCCATGCATGATTTGCGGGAGTAGATGTTAGGCCCACATGGCTGAGGATTTCACATTGATAGATGAGTTGATGGACATGGTGTTTGCCCATCACTGATAGACACAGGTGTGTTGATTTGAATTCATAGCATTTTATATATCAGTCACTTTAAATTTGTAATTACATAAATGAATTTTCATTTATACATTGATTTAAATTGAGATAAATAATATGCATTTCAGGATGCAATAGCGGTATCCCATACTCCTCCCCCAGTTACTACAGTTGCAACTTCGATGCCTGAGGTATAAATTTTGTAACGTGTTAAAATAGAATAGTACACTTTGAATTAAAAAAAATACAAGATATACTATCTTTAATGCTTGGTCCAATTTTTGGTTTGTAGGTGTTGACAGGGGACCAAATGTCCCAGATTGATGACATCATGCTCTTAGCGATCGATTTTGGCCTACAAGGCTATACAGTATCATATTTTGTACAACCCTTTTTATGTATTGTTTTGATGGAATATGCAAGTCATTTCATTTAAGATTTTTAAAAATTATGTTTAATATATTATCTGTACTAATATCTCATGTTAATTTTATTTTTTTAGGGTACCCCCTCCATGTCTAGGGCTCGTCCTAAGAAAAAGAATTCCTTGAAGATGCCAAAATGTGGGAAGAAGGCAATTGAACACATTTTTAGTTGTACAATTGTTTTAAAATGTTGAAATCAAGTATTAGTTGGGGTTTGTAGATTGATTAGTGTTTTTTGTCTATTTTACATGTACAACGACCATTGAGCTATGTGGAATTTTTGAATGCACCCGATTTGCGTGTGGATCAAGAGAAGGCGGAGGTATGTATCTCTAATTTATTTTCTTGATTTCATGATTATATGCACGCGTACATGTGAACTTGTGATATATTATAATCTTATAATTTTTTCATACAGGAAATATCAATAGTTGTTTCATCAATGGTGAACCCTTCTCCGTGCACTGGAGAAGCATCTCAGGATCCGATACACTTTTGTTTGATATATTGCATTAATTATTTTTAACCTACAATACTTATCATTATATTAATTTTATTTAATCTTTGATCATTTTTTGTATAGGTAATAGCTATAGTTTCTCCATCGATGGTGAGTCATCCTCAGTCCATTGGAGAAGCATCTCAGGCATGGGTACGCCATTGTTCTCTATATTATAGCTTTTAAGTGTTTTTGATATATTTATGTTAGTACATTGTATTAATTCTATATTTAATATACAATAGACCCCTTCACGGTACAACCATGATGTGGATCCTTTTAAGTATGTCTTCAAGAAAATTCTTAAGAGTGACAAGGAGAGGAGAGAAAAGGCATTAGCTCCTAGATCAGCCGATGAAGTAATCTAAATTTCAATTGCAAAGGAATTATAGTTAAATGCATAGTTATGTTGTTAATTGTGAACTATTTTCTACAAAAGAATTCTAACTTAGCTTTTGAATTGTGGTTTTGCAGCCATCTACAGAGCCGCATACTGCATCGAAGAGGCTTGATTTTGATGATCCACCACAAGTTTAGGATCATATAGTGTAATTTTTGATCATAGAATGACCAATACATGTAGATATATTCTACATTTTTATTGTATATCGATTTGGACATGGCATATGGCACATTTTTGTAATACTTGTATTGACTTGGCAGACATGCCTTTTTTTGATATATATAAATATTGATATTTGATCCAATAAATGTGTACTGAGTGCATTATTTTGTATTCATTGTATTTTGTGGTTGTCCTTTTATAAATTTAATTGATCATTTGCCTATGTAATCAACAATATGAATATAAACAACAAAAATATATGATATAAAACATTGCGATCGTGGAATATGATTTGATAAAATTTCTCAAATGTTGAATTAACCCTACAAAAATCATTGTATTCAGTTCATTATTGTGTATTTTTTGTATTTGGTGGCTGCCCTTTTATAAATTTAAATGAATATTTTCATATGTAATCAACAATATGAATATAAACAACAAAAATTGATAATATAAATATAAACAACAATATGTGTTTGGTGTGAGAGCACCCTCACACTTGCAATGGTCAAATTTAGGTTGTTGTGTGCACAAACCGACATCATGAGCGCATCTGGGTGGGAATTTTTACACTAGGCATGCTCCTGTCATGCATCCCAAAGCGTCGAAACGTCAAGAGTCATACCCTACTAGGGTGATCTCTCAAGAGCATTAAGTCCAAAAAATTGTCAAACTTTGATGGACTGTTTCTTCCAATCCAAGACACATATGATTGATTTGTTTGAACCTATGGGGTCATTTGAGGCTCCTCTACAATGGACTATCTCGGTTTTTGATGACTCAAAGCTATTTTCAATTGGTAGCATTTTTTCGCCTGCTACAAAAATCGTTAGTTGCATGCAATGCAAAGTTGCAAGATTGGCTAGAATTGATTCCGTTAGCCATGTGCACAAACCGACGTCATGAGCACATCCGAGTGGGAAATTTTATGCTAGGCATGCCCCTATTGTGCATCTCAAAGCGTCAAAACGTCGAGAGTCATACCCTACCAGGGCGATCTCTCAAATGCCCTCAGTCCAAAAAATTGTCAAAATTTGACAAACTATTTCTTCCAATCCAGGAAACATATGATCAATTTGTTTGAACCTGTGGGGTCACATGAGGCTCCTCTACAATGTCCTATCTTAGTTTTTGATGACTTAGAGCCATTTTCAATTGGTAGCATTTTTTTCCCTATTGTAAAAATTGTCAGTTGCATGCAATGCAAAGTTGCAAGATTTGCTAGAATTGATTCGGTTCATCGTGTGCACAAATGGACATCATGAGAGCATTTGGGTTGGCAATTTTATGCTAGGCATTCCCTTGTCATGCATCCCAAAGTGCCAGAATGTCGAGTCATACCCTACTAGGGCGATCTCTAAAGTGCCCTAAGTCCAAAAGATTGTTAAAATTTGACGGACTATTTCTTCCAATCCCAGACACATATGATCAATCTGTTTGAACCTTTGGGGTAGTGTGAGGCTCCTCTACAATTTCCTATCTCGATTTTTGACGACTCAGATCCATTTTGAATTGGTAGAATTTTTTCGCCTGCTATAAAAACTGTCAATTGCATGCAATGCAAAGTTGCAGGATTGGCTAGAATTGATTTGGTTCGGCGTGTGCACAAACCAACATCACAAATGTGTTCAAGTAGGTAGGTTTACACTAGGCATTCCCTTGTCATGCATCCCAAAGAGCCGAAACATCAAGAGTCATACCCTACCGGGGCGATCTCTCAAGTGCCCTAAGTCCAAAAAGTTGTCAAAATTTGATGGTTTCTTCCAATCCAAGATACATATGATCGATCTATTTGAACCTATGGGGTCATGTGAGGATCCTCTATAATGGCCTATCTCATTTTTTGATGACTCAAAGCCATTTTCAATTGGTAGCATTTTTTCGCCTGCTACAAAAATCGTCAGTTACATGCAATCCAAAGTTGCAGGATTGGCTAGAATTGATTCAATTCGCCATGTGCACAAATTGACGTCACAAGTGCATCTAGGTGGGTAGGTATATGCTAGGCATGCCCCTGTCATGCATCCCAAAGTGTTGGAACGTCAAGAGTCATACCCTACTGGCGCGATCTCTCAAGTGCCCTGAGTCCAAAAAATTGTCAAAATTTGATGAATTGTTTCTTCCAATCTAGGACACATATGATCAATCTGTTTGAACCTGTAGGGTCACGTGAGGCTCCTCTACAATGGGACATCTCTATTTTTCATGAATCGGAGCCATTTTCAATTGGTAGCATTTTTTCACCTGCTACAAAAATCATCAGTTGCATGCAATGCAAATTTGTAGGATTGGCTAGAATTGATTCGGTTAATTGTGTGCACAAACTGACATCACGAGCACATCTAGGTGGGAAAGTTTACACTAGGCATGCTCCTGTTGTGCATCCCAAAGCACCGAAACATCGAGAGTCATACCCTATCAGTGTAATGTACAAGTTGCTTGACAACTTTTTTGACAATTTTTTTGACAATAATGACAATTTTTGCTCAAATTGTATATAGTCTCAATCTATGACTCCTATAACTCGATAATGACTCAAATAATTCTCCATGATTATACAAGAATAAAGAATGCTCATGATTGACCTTATCACATCACATATGCTCAAAACATAGTCACAAAACATTGACATAAAAAATAGTCACAAAACATTGTCACATATTATTCAAAAATTTGCCTCTAAATATGGTCAAATCAGCACTTGGCTATTTGATTATACAAAAAAATGTCTTGCAAATCATCTCATGGGCTTTTATACAAAATTTGGCATTATAATATGTGTAATTCAGCTCATCGCCATTTTAATATACAAAATTTGGCATGTACATATGTACAAATCAGCTCATTGCCATTTAAATATACAAAATTATGCCCCTAAACATGTAAAAATCAGCTCATGGGAATTTATATATACAAAAAATGAATATAGAACAATTCGTCGATGATATATACAAAATTCTCAAAATCATTCTACTATGAACCGTAGAATCAATCAAGTGAGCCTTCAAGATTGGCTCTAACCCATATTGTGTCAGGTATTGCCTTGTGGTCAGATTCATGAACTTTCCATAAAATCTTGTTATGAGGTCTACCACAATACTTCATCAAATGAATATTTGTTGCAACAACAAGGTTAGAGAAATGAAGAATATGTTTGTGTGTTTCAAAGTCCTCAAACAACCAAACATCAGAATTCTTGATAGGGTATCTTTGAATTCATGTTCCTACCATGACAACAAACCCTATTGGGTACTCAATACCCTCTCTATCAATGATTGTGGTTGTCAATTTTCTTTTTGGCTCAACACTTCATTGTTCTCTTCTACAACAATTGCATACACATGACCTGCATTTTATAAAGTGTTAATTAATACCAAAAATAAAGTATGATGTGCAACAAAATGAACCAAAAAGAATACTTGCCAAAAAATTAACTCAAAAAATCACCTGAATCCACTAGGTCGGATACATGGTCAAAATCCATTGATGTCTCCATCTGGCTCAATTGTAGTGCTCTGTGAATTTGATATGGATCAATGGGAACCAACAATCTACAAGACCATTTGTCAACCCACTCTTGTGATTCACATTCTTCCCATAAACAATACACACATGAAGAGAAAAAAACATACCATCTGTCTCGTATAAATTACCAATGAACTTGAATTTGAACTCATAAATGAGTGCATGTCACTCGATCCTGCAACTATACAACAATCTAGAAAACTTTCAATGTTAGATTCAGTGATCACCATTGACGTACTTGGATTACCTGGACCCATCGTAGACTTACACCATCACACAAGTGTTTCTGCATCTATCAACTCAGCACCACCTGTGTACTTCAATTATTCTCTAGCTAGGGCTCTTTTCACACATGCTCCTAAACCATCGTGCTCTCCCTTACCATGTCCAGCCTTAGTGAAATTCCAAAAATTTTGTACACCACTTGTCATATGAATCCTTGTCAACCAATAAAACATCCTTGCATTCTTGAATTGTGCGGTACAATTATCTGAACATATTAAGTATCGGTTGTATCGTATGTTCCTTTCCCTTAAACTATCATAGAAAACTTTAAAGCATCCTTGTAAAAACTCTGATGAATGAGTACAATCATTACTTATGTAGAAGTGATACTCTCTTACAACCTTTCTATCCTCCTTTGTGCTATCATTTGCATGCATGAATGCTATGTGTACAAAAATAGAAACATGTGTAGAATGATAATACATAGATTGTGCTTCATTTTGAGATTGTAGTGTATAATTTTTCAGCTAAATCAACAATAGAGACAATGGTGCCAAGAGGAAATGTGTCCTTACATAAATTTAATTGCTCATATAACCATCGAGCTCTATGTGTATGCATTATGTACTCACAAACTAGTTTCTCTTAAAACATTTTCATAAATTCAGCTACACATATATCATTTTTCACTATCTCACATCTCTTCAAATCTTTTCCATCTTTAACTCCATATGTGATTGTCTTTCTAAAAGAAACTAGTTTCGTATGAATTTCATGTGTGCTCTCCAAATGTACGCATCTTGGTAAACGTTGCAAACCACCACATATAGCACAAGAACCTTCCAAATAAGACATCTTATAATAAATGCAACCATCATGTCTATCACATAGCACAATTGAAATAAATTCTCTTACCGACTTAGGAGGTGCTTGTATATTGCATTCCTGCAAAACATCATTAGTGTGCGAAGTAAAGCAAATATGATGAAAATATATCATAGTGCATGGAAAATTCAATATGCATCCTACAACAACACGTGGTGCATAGCTAATTAATCTTAATATAAAAAGGTTTTACCATTTCAAAAAATCTTTGAGAAATTCTTATTTGAGGAAACTTTTGAAGGAATCTTTCATAAAATTTAGTTTGAGTCATATCCAAATATTGTTTGGCATGTGGCTCACAATTTGTAGACCCAATTCGCCTTCTAACACCATCTCTTTAGTTGGGCGAAACTCTTGTGTTGTCATGCCAAAAACTTTCAATTAATGTTCTTAGTGCATCAACAGCAACTTTGTCTTTGAGTGGTAGTCTACCCAAGAATCCTCGAAGAGAATTATTGTTAGGTTCCTCTATTTTTTCTCGGCTCTTTTATGCTTTACTTAATGTTGTTCTACTAATGTTCAATGACTTACTTGTTTTGCTTATCAAACGATCTTTTTTTAATTTTCTTTCTCATTATGGTTGATGTAATGACATGTTGAGTAGCATTAGAATCTTTAGTACATGATTTTGAACCAATAGCTTGATATGCATCAAATAGATTTCTCACAATAGTTCTTTCATTGTTACTTTCAGATGATCTTAGGCCTAGAATTTTCATTGTCTCTCTAAAATTCAAATTTTTAATCATTTGAACAATTAATTGACATCTTGTGATTTGATTTAATTTTTCAAAATAGTTTTTCCATATTCTTTTAACCATTCTCCTACAAGTTCGTTCTTTCATTTTATTGGGCATTGGCTTCAATATATTCTCATCAAAGTCAATTGGATACTTTGGTTTCCTACGAATGATTCTAGGAGGTGTTAAGATTGGTGCATTATGTACATTCAATTCATCAAATAGAGAAGGTGTATGTTCATCATTTAATTGATTATTCAATGCAGTATCTTCTTCAATTGCATTAGGTTTATACAGTAAATCAAATGTCTCTTCTTCAATTGCATTAGGTGCATTATGTTCATTTGGTAAATCGAATTGAGTTGTTGAGGATGACATACCTTCTTCTCCCATTGATATTATGTCACGTAATTTATTCATATGTTTCCTTTGTCTTTCCTTTTTAGCCTCTCGTTGTTCCATCATTCCTCGCTTGTTTTTTCCCATGGTTGATATCGGTTGTCCTAAATAGAATCATATTACACATATATGTAAACAAAAGTTCATAAATAAATAAATAACCATAAATATGCATCTTATCACTATTTTTTGGAATCAAACTATTAAACAATCACAATACTATTGACAAAACTGATAAGAACAACAATTCAATCATTCAAAATCATGCAAAAATAAAAAATTCACTTACTTCTATGTATAAAATAGTGATAGAAGTACAGACATAGTTCCAATGGGGCCTTCAATGACCTAAAAAACTATGTCAACTTATTTTGAGGCCGTTGAGGCTCTTGGGCGACTAAAACTATGTCTACGTACTGCGTACATGCTACATTAATAACCGCATGAGCGCTGTTAGTCCATAAAATGTTGGCAAGCCCAATAGTATTTTTTTTTTCCATTCTGTACTAATAAGTAATGCGTACGAGCTCCTAAGCCTAAAAAATGTTATCGCAGGGTAGCGAATAATGGGCTAAGTACCCCGTATGCGCTCCTATGCCTTAAAAAAGTTATGGCAGGGCAGTGAACTAATAGGTTCAGTACCCCGTATGCGTTATTGGTAGTAGAAAAAATGTGAATGAAAAGGGAGGGAGAGAGAGAGAGAGGGAGAGGGGGGAGAGTAGGGGGGAGGGAGAGAGGAGAGGGGGCGGAAGGGAGGAAGAGAGGGAGAGAGGGAGAGAAGAAGAAGGGGGGAGGGAGAGGAGAGGGGGGAGGGAGGGAGGGAGAGAAGAAGGGGTATGGAGGAAGGGAGAGGGAGAGTGAAGAGGGAAGGAGGGAGAGGGAGAGATGGAGAGAGAGGGAGAGAGAGAGGGAGAGAGAGAGAGAGAGAGAGAGAGAGAGAGAGAGAGAGAGAGAGGGTTATGGAGGAAGGGAGAGGGAAAGAGAGAGAGAGAGGGGGAGTAGGGGGAGGGAGAGAGAAGGAGGGGGAGGGAGAGAGGAGGGGGGTGGAAGGGAGGGAGGGAGAGAAGAAGGGGTATGGAGGAAGGGAGAGGGAGAGAGAGAGAGGGGGGAGAGTAGGGGGGAGAGAGAAGGAGGGAGAGAGAGAGAGAGAGAGAGAGAGATAAAACACCATATTATCCCTTATCACACCATAGGACCTATAACGACACCAAATAGTGTCCTAAGGGGTCTAGAACACCATATGACCCTTTGGAACACCATATGGTGTTGTATGGTGTTCCGAGGGGTCATATGGCATCCTATGACCCCTTAGGACACCATATGGTGTTGTTATGGGTTGTATGATGTCTTAAGGGGTCATATGGTGTCCTAAGGGGTCACAGGACACCATATGACCCCTTAGGAAACAATATGACCTCTAATGACACTAAGGGGTCATATAGTGGGCTAATAAAATGATATATTATTTAAAGTTATGAATAGAACATCATACAATAGAACATCAGTAGTTTAGTTTTGATATAGCTAAGTTAGACCATTGTCAACATACGAGAGACTCCAAGCGAACAAAAAATGAGGCTTCGCTAAAAATTAAGAGTAAGAGCTTGACCTAAACCTAAGAGTACTGCCTTTTTAAAACATATGATGCTATTAAATTTGAAAGGTTATAGGATTGATCTCGATTGTGACTATAAGAATTACACACTTGATTTCTTTCATGGGCATGTACCCTTCCAAGCCTTTTGACAAGTGATGATCATCATATACTACCACTGCCATGCTTACAACAAACTTTGATTTCTTTAGGTGACAGGCGTTGTGTAACAATATGGGAACTCTCGCATACCCACCACTATCATTCTCCACAACATCATATGTGTTACTCTCCCTCTTTGTCTTCCTACCGGTTGTTTCCTTCTAAAAAACATATTGCAAGTACTCTAACTCATCATGTTGCTTTGTTGACACTATTTTCCACATCTGCTCAGCTCATTAAAAACACATTCGAGAAGAATATTGTTGCAAGTTTCCTTGTTTGTCACAGTAATGCACCCGTGGTTCAATTTCAGACCCTATTCCTCCTATTAAATATACACACACAAATCCATCAATCAATTTTCTTAGGAGAGTATACATGATAAAAATCAAAGAGGAAGTTGGAGACAAGAAATAAATTCACTTACTTCAATAGAAGTGCAGACACAGTTGCAGTGGGGTATGGAGGGAGGGAGGGAGAGAAGAAGAGAGAGAGGGATGGGGTATGGAGGAAGGGAGAAGGGGAGAGAGGGAGACAGAGAGGGATGGGATATGGAGGAAGGGAGAAGGGGAGAGAAGGAGAGGGAGAGAGGGAGAGAAGAAGGAGGGGGGAGGGAAAGGGAGAGAGAGAGAGAGAGAGAGAGAGAGAGAGAGAGAGAGAGAGAGAGAGAGAGAGAGAGAGAGAGAGAGACCATAACACAATATGACCCTTAGAACACAATATGACCCCTAACAACATCTAAGGGGTCATAGGGTGTCCTAAGGGGTCATATGAAACTATACTATCTCTTAGCACACCATAGGACCTATAACAACACCAAATAGTGTCCTAAGGGGTCATAAAACACCATATGACCCTTTAGAACACCATATGATGTTATTATGGGTCGTATGGTGTCCCGAGGGGTCATATGGCATCATATGACCCCTTAGGACACCATATGGTGTTGTTATGGGTCATATGGTGTCTTAATGGGTCATATGGTGTCCTAAGGGGTCAGAGGACACCATATGACCTCTTACGAAACAATATGACCTCTAATGACACCTAAGGGGTCATATGGTGGGCTAATAAAATGATATATTATTTAAAGTTATGAATAGAACATCAGTATTTTAGTTTTGATATAGCTAAGTTAGACCATTGTCAGCATAAGAGAGACTCCAAGCAAAAAAACAAGTGTAAGAGCTTGACCTTACCTTAAGAGTACTGCCTAAGTTCTAAAACATATGATGCTATTAAATTTGCAAGGTTATAGGACTAATCTCGATTGTGACTATAGGAATTACACACTTGATTTCTTTCATGGGGGTGTACCCTTCCAAGCCTTTTGACAAGTGATGATCATCATATACTACCACTGCCATGCTTACAACAAACTTTAATTTCTTTAGGTGACAGGTGTTGTGTAATAAAATGGGAACTCTCACATACCCACCACTGTCATTCTCTAGAACATCATCTATGTTACTCTCCCTCTTTCTCTTCCTATTGGTTGTTTCCTTCTGAAAAACATATTGCAGGTACTCTGACTCATCATTTTGCTTTGTTGACACTATTTTCCACATCTGCTATGCTCATTAAAAACACATTCGAGAAGAATATTGCTACAAGTTTCCTTGTTTGTTATGGTAATGCACCCGTGGTTCAATTTTAGACCCTATTCCTCCTATTCAATATAGACACACAAATCCATCAATCAATTTTCTTAGGAGAGCATACATGATAAAAATCAAAGAGGAAGTTGTAGACAAGAAATAAATTCACTTACTTCTATAGAAGTGCAAACATAATTGCAGTGGGGTATGGAGGGAGAGAGGGAGAGAAGAAGAGATAGAGGGATGGGGTATGGAGGAAGGGAGAAGGGGAGAGAGGGAGAGAGAGAGGGATGGTGTATGGAGGAAGGGAGAAGGGCAGAGAGGGAGAGAGAGAGGGATGGGATATGGAGGAAGGGAGAAGGGGAGAGAGGGAGAGAGAGAGGGATGGGTTATGGAGGAAGGGAGAAGGGGAGAGAGAGAGAGAGAGGCACCTTGTATGCGCTTGAGAGGGGGAGACAATACACTTATATGTGTATATATATACTTAATATATTATATATATATATATAAATATTATATATTATATGTATATACATGTATATTATATATACAATATCATATTATACACACACCCAAAATTTAAACAAACTTAGCACGTACGCACTGTTTATAGTAAAAATAACGTGTACATGCTTCTTACACCATAAGTACCCCGTACGCGCTTTTGATTGTTTAGGCTTGGAAATAGGCCTGGATGACAAAGCTATGATTTGGAAGTTTAATTTCCCTCCATTTCTCTCATTTTTCATGTTTTATTTTATCAACTTGGTTTATCGACTTTGTCATCATTAGGTTTACACTTCATCAAGTGGGTATTTCTATAATTGCCACCATATTTTCACCCCTTTTCTGAGCTTTCTAACCATATAATTTTTTAAAATTTGAACAACAATAACATATTATTATTGAATTTATTTTACCAGTGTCTCTATAGTTCTCACAGACATAGGTGCACCATGTTTTTTATAACTTTTGATATACTTATCCAAATTTTAAAAACTTTATATATTATTGTAGTGCACTTGATTCTTTACAATTTAAAAAAAATATTTTCGATTTGTTTAGTGCAACTTATGCTTCGTGCACGAATAGGTTCATAATTTTCAAGATGTGCTTGATGGGAAAAATCATAAAAAAAAATACCCAACAAAAAATTACAAAAAAATACACATCTTCTAGTGCTCACTCTTAACTATCTTTCTGCTAGAGAATTTGTCAAAATACTAAATCTAACTATGAATTTTTTGATGCGCACGTCAGACACTATGTTATGTTTTTCAGAAAAAATAAGGGTCTATTTTTCATGCATGAAGGATTTGACCCTCTTAATCTTATCCAATTTTGAAAAAGTCTAGTAGTTTGAAAACTAGATTCAGAGTACTACAATATTTGTTCTTTGATTATCTTCATATCTTGAGTGGATGACTTTCAAATTTTTCCTCCAAGTTCAAGTTCACCTGATTTCAAAAAAAAAGTGTCCACTTATACCCCCCTTTTTGATCACCATCTTTGTGCACTTACCCCATTGTCATAACATCAAGCCCAATATCTCCAAAATGTAGACTCCACATGAATGAAGGATACCACAACACAAAACTCGAAGAGATAATTCAAATAATTACCCAAGCTAGTAACACCGAGACACATAATTAATACCAGAATCGATAAGAAATCCTAACACTGGGATAGTAGGATCGACAAGAAATCCTAACACTGGGATACCAAGATCAATGAGAACTCAATGAAACCATAAAAATCATCATCCAGAGCTATTCATGTTGCATAATATCTTTTGACCAAAACTACAACATCTAAACTGCACATACTAACTACATCTTATAACATCCATAACATTCATAAAAATTTGGACTAATATTCGGGCCTCATAAACTATCCAATCCAAAACCAAATGACTAGTTTGACATCAATGACAACATTATTCACACAAGCCTAACATCCCTAAGGTATATTGTCACTTGAATTAGTTTTTAACTAAGTTGCCTAGCATGACTCACTTTTATTGAACACACACACACACACACACACACACACACACACACACACACACATTTATGGATAACATGAATTCCTAACATAGACTCCAACCTCCAAAGACCTTAGAACAAGCATTATAAATATGTGTATATATATAACATTAAGGCAATCATATATATAATATATAACATTAAGGAAAAACCCTAGAATCTAAAAATGCATCAACCCAAACATGATACTACTAGCAAAAACTATTGATCTATAAATTTATCTAAGCATATTTAATTTGCCAGAAAGCTAGATTTATCAACCATAATAAAATATTAAATTAAAATATCTCATGTTCCGAAAGGAAAACTAAATGACAAAATGAAATTATATATATGAAAACCCTATAAAT
The DNA here is from genome assembly GCF_030272615.1 of Cryptomeria japonica. Lineage (NCBI taxonomy): Eukaryota > Viridiplantae > Streptophyta > Pinopsida > Cupressales > Cupressaceae > Cryptomeria > Cryptomeria japonica. The sequence continues at coordinate 645,302,943 of NC_081415.1, read as the reverse complement.
AAAAAAATTAACCATCTCAACTATAGAATAGAAGAAATATTTATATATTATAATTTTTGTGGCCTATGGAGGAAGATCCTCCTCCCCACATTACATGGGTGGAGGGAGCTCCTTCCCATGCTGGCATGGGTTGAGAAGGCTTCTCTACCCCATGAAACATGGGTGGAGGAAGCCTCTCCTCCCCACGTTACATGGATGTAGAGTCTCCTCCCCACGTTGTGTGGGTGGATAGCCTATCCTCCTCATGCTACGTGGATGGAGGGATGTTCTCCTCCCCACACTGGTCTGGGTAGAGGGGTGTTCTCCTCCCCACATTGTGTGGGTGGAGATAGCCTCTCCTCACCACGTTATGTGGGTGGAGGGGTGTTCTCCTCCCCACACTGGTGTGGGTAGAGGGTTGTTCTCATCCCCATGTGACGTGGGTGGAGTTACTCGTCCAACACAAGAAATCTCAAACCATGATCAAACTAAAAAAAACCACTATAAGATAAAACTAAGAACAAAACGACAATGTGACACCTATACAAGTTGGTTCAAGAAATAGCAATTCCATAACAAGAGAGAGTAGAGGGAAAAATTCCATAATAGATTGATAAAAAATAGTGCAATTGCATAAACATGTTAGAGAATGATAATAATAGAATTAAATGTAACTCAACAACCAGTTATCTCCAAAAGAAAGAAAAACAAGAACACATACTGATGAAATTATTTCCAACTTATTTTGTATCTACCATATTATCATGCAATAACATTGCTCAAAAGGTATTAGATCCTACCTTCCAAACGCTTATACCAAGAATCTGAAATCAATCCTGCGATCCTCCCTCCATCCAAAACTCCTCTACAAATCTTTGTCTCCAATCTTCTCTTCTGAAACAAAATCAAAATTATTTTTCCCAAAGACAACCAATTCCTTTCTTTGACAGAATTTTAGAGCTATATCCTCGAGAACTGCCTCAACCAACCTCATAACCATTTATGAACTAAACAAAATTAATTAACATTACTTTAACATTTTACCTTATTATTTATTTATATTAATAAATTAATTCAATAAATTTTAATTAATTAATTAATATTAACGTTGGATTATTTAAAATATTAACTTAATTTAATAAATTTAACTAATTAATTATACTAAGAATTATGTTATTATCAAGGTTGCACACATGAGAATATATATATATATATATATATATATATATATATATATATATATATATATATATATATATATATATATATATATATATATATATATATATTTGTGCAGATTATTTATTTTATTCTCATTATGTATTTCATTATAATTATTTTACTTACAATTTAACTATACATAAATTTTAATCTTTTTTATTTTTTTAATTACCAAAAATTACAATTAATACTATTACCATGATATAAACCAGGAATCACAATCTTCATGATGGTGACCTAGCCAACTAAGACCGAATAGACAAAGGTTACAAGTGTTCACCCTGCTCCCACATTAGAGCGACAAAGTGGATACATAGAACCTCGGTAATATCTCCCATTACCACCTTCAAAAGTCAATAAGGCACACTCATTCTTGAGATCAGGAGAAGTTGATGCCTGATACTTGCAATCTGCAACCACAAAAGAATTCCATAGAACAACATATGTATAGATATAATCATAAACCATCGGTAAAAACGAAGACAATTGTGAAACCATATGCCTCTCGAAACGAGTGATATGTGAATCCAATTGATGATGATACACATATAGCTTACATTTATGTTAATACCCATAATTATTTCAAATACCATTTTCATAAAGTAATGACTGCATAATCAAACATCACTAAAATCTCTGTCAGACATCAACGCAATGCAATAGATCTTTCAATAAGTGCATACATAGAGAAAGTATCTGCAATCAAAGTAAAATGTTAAGGATCAGTATCAAATCCAACAGAAACACAAATAACATAGTAGGAGAGGGGCATCACAAGAATATTTTGTCTAAATTAAATAGATAGGAGGTGAAAAATTCCTTTGGAAATATTTTGTCCTCAAGAGAGCTTATTACATGAAGACTTGGATTTAATTATTAGTAAAAATTATTTATTTGAAAGGGATTTATGAAACCTTATTCCTTATATGTAAAAAATTGTAATAATTTAGAAAGTAATGCAGTTTTGAAATTTGTAAATGATTTTTAAAATTTAATTTCATATCTTTTAAAACTAAAAATGGTTAAGAAATCAATGTTATTTTAAAATTTACAAATAAGTGAAATAGATATCATTAAGAAATCCTCTTAAATGAGACAGTTGTTGATAAAGACAAAACATGTTTTTTTAAATATTTGAGATTAAAAAATAAATATATAAAATATTGTGAATAAAAATATTGATTTAAAAATAAATATATAAAATATTGTGAATAAAATTATTGATTTCTTTTGCTTATACCTATCCTTCAAATTATAATTCAAAAATATATAATAAGTATATATAATACCCACATTATGTATACATAAACAACAAACATTTAAAGTAGCCACCTTAATTAAACAATGACATACACATGTATACAAATAAATCCTTACTATTGACGTGAAACATATGTGATATTCTTATAGTATAGTTGGTATTGACGTGAAACATATGTGATATTCTTATAGTATAGTTGGTATTGGATAACGATGGGGCATTGAATGTTTTATAGTTTAAAAAAATAAAATTAAAAACTCTAATCCATTTATGCATTTCATGTAGACATGGAATTTAGGGTGATTTTGTTTGCATACATACCTATCAATACCAATATAGTTGTGAGTTGTAACAACAACATTTCACAAAATTCCTTATCTCACCAAATTCCTTTCTTTTTATGCTTATTTGATATCTATGGTATAAATTTCATTAACCTTTTTATTTCTTTTCTATGAGTATTTGGTAAATATCTTTCACACTTCAAACTTTGGAACATAGTAAAAAAATGAAATCAACTAGGAATCAATAGTAGCTATCTCAAGTTTGCCTATTTCTTGCTTGAAAAATTCGTATGTCCACCTTTGATGAATTTCATCAAAAAAGTAGAGAGATGGTAGTCTAGTACTGATTACAATTATTCCTAGTACTCATTCCTCATGTTATATCATAACTAAAAACTCTACAATTCAATATCAAGTGGAGGCCACAAAATATTTGACTAGGCTACAACTTGAACTAGGTCGTAAGATTTTAGAAAACTGGGATAAGTTAATGTATCCTCTTAAAGAAAAGTATCAAGAAACCTCTAAGTTAGAAAAAATACATGGAGAGATTGATTAAATTTCCTTATCAAATTCTTAGGGAGAAACTAAAAAGCTACATCATCGATTCCATAAGTTGTCGTTGCTTTCAAAGAAATTTTAAAGGGAAGTTTATCATTCTCTTCAAGTATTAGCTCAAACTGATAGGTTTTTTGAGACTTTTCTTTGAGTGAAGACGTATTCCCATCCATATTTTCTAGAATCATATGACCTAGCTCAAGATGTAGCCCAGTCAAATGTGTTGTAGGCTTCACTTGGTATTGAATTTTAAAATTTATAGTTGCAATAGAACATGTGATCTTCCCTAAAAGAGACTGAATATTGGGTGTAATTGTAGCACTTATATACTATGAGATGAATTAGTGGACCTAATGATGCTACACTAGACCAAAGGAAGATGTTATACGAATTGATACCTAAATTTGTTGCCAAATTTCATGTAGAGAGGACGTCATTTGAACATGATGCAAGGGTCAAGATTATTTTACTAAACAAACAAGAAGCAATTATTTAAATATAAATATAGTATAATTGCTCATATGCAAAATAAAATCAAAACAAAAAGTTTTTTCTTGCTACGTAGGCTCCTTTAGTTGTAACATGTAGGTTGTTGAACATTTGTTGATAATTGTATACCTAAAATTCATCTTATACACAGAGAAAATATCTCATAGGAGTAAATTTAGAGAAAGATGGAGATTGAAGTTACATGCCTAAGAATTGTGATGCAATTGTAGATTTAGATGTCAAAACCAAGGATCCTAATGAAAATTTTAGTAGAAAAGTGGATAAAATATCAACTAGTTGTGCTTTCACAGACTTTGTTGGTTGTCCATTTCTAACATATTAGTCTTTGTAAGATGCTGACCAGACTGCACATGCATGTGAGAATTAGCAATTTTTATGGGGTTATTTGCTTCTCTCCTTTCATAATTGTATACCTAAAATTCATCTTATACACTGATAAAGTATCTCATAGGAATAGAGATAGAGAAAGATGGAGATTGAAGTTACATGCTTGAGAATTGTGATGCAAATGTAGATTTAGATGTTAGAACCAAGGATCCTAATGAAATTTGCAGTAGAAAAGTGGATAAAAGCTCAGCTAGTTGTGCTTTCACAAACTTTGTGGTTATCCATTTCTAACATATTAGTTATACATCAAGGATTAAAGACTATTTCGAGCCACTAGAATATACATGCGTGTGGGATAGATTTTTTGTAAGGCGTTGACCAGTCTACACATGCATTTGAGTATTAGCAATTTTTATGGGGTTATTTTTTGTCTCCATTCCTTTTTTCTCTATTTCTAAAAAAATGTTTGATCCTTTTAGGTGGTGGTAGTCTCACTAGACGTGAGATCCCACTTTTTAACGTAGTTGGTTGTTATGTAAAAGGTTTGGGTTCTATATCCTAATTTACCTAATCAAAACATAAAAATAGATTAAGTGCATAATAAAATACTAGTATATATACATGAATGGGAGTGAGATGAGAAGTGAGAAATACATGTATATATACTAGTTGTTAAATACTAGATGAGGTGTGACTTAAGCCTAGGAGAGGTATAGTAAAATCCTTCACTCTAAAATCCCCCTTACATTATACTTAGTGCTCAAACATAACTCTAGGGTCTGAGACCATTCCAAAATAAGCTTGCTTAGACTGCTGTTAACAATACTTAGAGAGAAATGTTGTGCTGCGTGTAGATATTTCCAATATTTGTTGCAAATTGGTGCAAGAAACAACAGATAAAGACAACTATTTTGGGCACCGGAAATGGCTTTGATACAAAACAAGATCTAATACACCTTTCAGAACTTGATCGGTATGTGTGCAGATAAATATAAACTCCCCCCACTGTGACACCGTTATTTCTTAAAGCTTTTGTGCCTATGATTCACGTCCAATACTTCCAGTGTGACAGGAATTACTGTGCTGAATGTGTGAAGATAAAGCATCACGCGAGCCCTTGAGAAAAGAAGACATCCAAAGACACTTGCAACGCATTTATTATAAATCCTGCAATAAAATCATGTCTTCTCAGGAAATATATAAGTGACAAATGAAACATGCTACTAATTGTAAACCATAAAATATAAGCACCTTCTTACAATGTCACATGGAAATTTACAACTTTTAGCAAATTGGAAACTTTATATATAAAGTGGATGACCTTCAAAGTTTGGTCTTTGATAGAGATATACAAAGAAAAGAATCACACTGCCACAATGATCAATCTACAAAATAGGCAATCATCTACAACTTAAAAATGATTCTAGAAACATCAAATAACAAAAGTGAAGAGTGCTCATGGGGGCTTCACTGGCTAGGCAACATTATATCATGTGCATTCATATTGGGGGATTTAATATCCCAAAAATGAGGGTACAATATATTGCCTATTGGTGAAAATAGGGGGGTTTTAAATTCGGGCTATGAAAAAATAAAAATATTTGGTGAAAATAGAGGGGGCTTTTAAATTCAACTCGTGTATTGGGAGGGGGTGACAAAAGAGGAGTTTAGGGCAATATTTTTTGAAAATAGGGGGATTCTTTAGTATGTCATGAACGCATGTAATGCCCCGCCAGGAAACCCTGAAGGGATTAAGCCATAACACAAGAATAGAGAGCAAAATTTTTTATTTTTTATTTTTAAAGTTACAACACATAAGATACAACAAGATATTAAAGATTCAGATTACATAGCGGAAGACAACAACTAACTCCTAAAGAGTTTCCCAACGAGATTACTTAAATTTCACAATTCAATTAACTCACACAATTAGTTCCAATAAGCTGATTATTTAATCATGAGATGATTCCAATCAGGATAGTTTCTTTCAAAGATGGAAATATAAATCACAAGCAAAGATTCATCATTAAGATCCATTCATAATCTTCATTCAGGCTTTTCATTTAAGATTACAAACCATACATCTAACATTCTAATACACTAGGATTTCATCATAACATAAGAGATCTTTCCAAGCATATTTAAATTCCTTAACAACAACTGAGTATAATTCATTACTCTAAGTTACAATCTTTTCATATACCAACTTATTGCATTTTAAAGGACAATTTCACACATGCATTTACCATAAATCTCATCTAACCACTTAAGCATTCGATCAACATGGCATTCAAGAAAGAACTGCATAAAAGCATTTAAAGTCAATTCCAATTATCCACTTAACCATTCTAACATAAGTTAATCATACATGATAAAGCTGAATAAAGGAAACATAAGAGAATACATCACATAACACCATAATGATCTCGGAGTTCACCCCTAAAGGGCTACATCTCTGGGTCTGCTCAACTGCAAGACCCCTCTGATAAATAATAAAGTTAAGAATACAAGAGGTTACACTATACAATCCAGCCATCAAGGCGATACATAAGCAATATACAAACGACCACATCGGTCCACAATTTATAAACGATCCCTGAAAAGGACAGGATCCGGCTGAACATAATCAAAGCTAAAACAAGAGTCCAAGAGAGCATCCATCAAACTGAGCCATCACCACCCAAGGTCTAGCATGAAACCGACACTCACAAGGGCAGAGACAAAAGGACGACTCACAAAGGTACTCCTAACAGGACAAAACGACAACACACTAGCGAACATAGGGACAAGTGTCATCACACGACCTGGTATGGTTACCATGGCAAGTCTTCATAGGTCCCGGTCCCATACACTGGTTACCCTGGCAACCTAATCCGAGCTTCCGGCCCATCCAAGCCTCATGTGGACCCACACATCCTCTCGTGAAGACAAGGAAGATGGTTTGCCATTTCAGGCCTTCTCACAGCATGTCGAGTCTATGCTAGCACCCGTCCCATGTGTGAGGCACATTATCTTATTTAGAGATTATTTTCTAATCTACTTAGGTTATCACTTATTAGACTCACTTTCGACGGGTTACCCAGCAGCCACTTTGGGTGCGGCCCCCAATCGAAAGCCACTTTCCCATACGACACTAGACTAAACTCATACGAACTCAAAACCAAGGAATACGCATGGTCAGACAAACGGAGTTCAAGAAGAGAGAAACAATCATCTGGTCAAACATGACTCACACAATCATCATTCGACTCACACACAAGGAGGGTATGATCAACACGACACTACCACAATACAATCGTCAACTCGGAACAGAGGACTGAATCAGGTACCCCAAGTCAAGCCATACGACAGGGTCCTACTAACCAAAGCAAAACATGCCATTTCATGATTAAAAGTGAATACAGCAATTAAACTCGCAAGGCAATAATCAGACAAGGCAATATTTCCTCAAATTGATTTAAACATTAAAATCGATCCAGTTTTCTACATGATCTAAAAACAGGTTACAGTTGTCTACCTCATCAAGGGATAAGTTGTTCTTGGTTTTCTAACTCCTAAGGTTCAAAGCATCGAACAGGCAATTTAAGCCATAATGAGTTTTTAACCAATTCATATTAATAAATCTCAGACAACCATTAATCAACTAAAATAAGATATTTAATCTCCAACAAAACATCATTAAGTAGAATTTACATCGTATTCCAACGATTTCCAATAACATATTATTCTCTAATATTTTTAAACAATACTACATCAAATAGCCATCTTCCCTAGTCAGCTAGAAGGTAAGGTATAATTTTACTAGAACAAGATCAGTCAGAATATAATCGACAATATCCAATTGCGAAATTACAGTTGAAGAACTTAATTGAAAAGGGTACAAAAGTCGTGAAATGAAATTGGATAATTGCTAACTTATAAATTCCATTATAGAATTAATTAATATCCCAATTTACATTTAACAAGATATTGCCTCTTAATCATAATTACGCAACTAATTAAACTTAAACATTAAAATAATATTTCACATATCATAAGCCCCCTTTTTTTTTGAATGGTAAAAAAAATACATATACAAAAAAAACCATATTAAAAACTAGGTTTTCTTTTTAACAAAGAAAATAAAACGCATTTTAAAATAACGCATTTTGAACATGCATTAAAAAAAAAACATTAAAAAAAACAAGGCGAGGCGCCTTTGCCCTAACCCTAGCCGAGGGAAAGGGGCGACGGTGCTCGCGGCTGTGCTCGCGGCGGCGCCCGCAGGTGCCGCGGCGCCCTGCGGCCACCGCCGTGGGCCACAACCGCAGCCACAGTCTGCGAGAAGATAGAGGCACGGGGAAGGAGCTAGCGGGGGAACGCGCGGGGGAAGGGGGGAGGAGTGGGTGGAGCTCCGCTCCCCGCCCTCCACCCCAACCAAGGGTTTGATGAACAAACATAAAACGCACAGTTCGCAAAAAGACTACGCACAGTCCGAACTAAGTGAACGCACAACTCACTAAAAAAAAAACATATATATTTTCTTTAAACACAGTTCGGGTTAAAACAAACAATAGATCCACTCAACAATTTGAAATAACAAATCTCGGTTTGAATGAGAACCGATTCCAATGAAATAACAATTTCGGTTTGATATGAAAATAATGTTTTCTTGATGGTTTACATTCTTTTACAACCACCCAAGGGTTTCAAAACACCCCAAAAACAAAGAGGAAATTAACAGCACCTCAAAACACTTCCAGCCAAGCTGGCTAATCTACTCAATCGGTTCATAAGCATGGCAGACAATGGAGAATCTAAAACCAGATAAAACCCCCATTTTCATTTTAAACAAAAACTAGAAATGAGAGTTGGATCCTACCTGATCTCGCGTTCCTGGCAAGATCGGCTGAAGAATCCCAGTCTCAGCTGCCAAAGCCTCCAATTTTCCATCTCCAATCCAAAACTTCCCAAAAATGTCCATCCCTCCATTTTTCCCCAAATTTGGGTTATATGGAAGAGTTGACCCAAAAATTCCATTTTTGGAATAAAAATCTTTATTTACCAATAATTCACAAAATCTAATTCTTTTCAACTATAGCACAACTTAACTTACTTTTTAATTCAAAAATCGATTTCCTCAATCAATTCAATTAACCTTTCAAATTCTAAAAGCCAACAGAATGCAATTAACTCTATTGCGATAAAATATAAAACTTCTTTTCAACAGCTTATATAAATGCATTAAATATTTAAAATCAGTCATTAACTCGAATTTACTTCCAATTTAAAATAGGCAATTCATAACAACGGAAATCGCATAACGGAACCCGATTACTTTAGCCCATTAATCTACAATGCACAAATGCATATTTAATCAAGATAATTACTAAGGACTAATTAACCAATTAACCAAACACACCAAGCACACAAACCGAGAAGGTCAACCAAACAGACGACTCGCAAACCCAAACAAAGAGGGATAACCGACGACGACTGGCGATGCTCACTAGAGCACGACTAAGGTCAACTAGGGTCTTACGACCACCTAATCCAACTCTAAGGATTAAAAGAGGTACACTCAAACTTGCACATCCAGGTGAAGACGAACCTCGCACTCATGCGGTGTTGTACCTAAAATTTCCTGCAACCAAAGAACATACATGCATACATATATAATAACTTAATGAAAGCGTTAGTCCGATGCTAATATCACGAAATAGGAACACTGAATAACTTGCATATAACTAGTGAGAAAACCACATCAATAGCTATGCGTAAAATCAACATCTGACTATCATCATTATATTAAGATAACTAATCAAGATTAAACCAATGTTAGAGATCGATTACGGTAGGGGTACTACATTCTCCCCCCCTAGGTTCCGACTTACTCCTGGAAGTCGTAAGGCTAGATGGAGAACATGTCGTACGCATCAGCCCTGAAACTCAATCAACAAAGATCAAATTGCACATAGAAATCTTTCCATAAATAAATGAAATATTATTGCAAGATCCTTTACAAACGCCATTATCCATTGGCCAGATACATCTAAAACCATACATTCCTTAAAATATTCTAGGAATTATCCACAATCATAGCAGAGAAAATAGGAATTTTCTTCCATTCATTACACCAATTAAAACATTACAAAGAGGTAAACAACAATTACCATAATCATCGACCAAAAATGACAAGGAAACGTGCCATCATGATCAATTTCCTTTACCAATCCATCTTTATCATAAGATTAATAACATAGGACTAGCTCAAAATATCAATTTCTACAACCAAATTAACTTTCATGAAATAAGAGCAACATAAATAACTCAATTGGTTACACTTGCCAGGCATAAGAACACCTTTCCAAAGACTATGTCCCATAACATAGTGACAAGTTAACACAATTTACTCCATGATACAAATAATAACCATCCACATAACTAGAATGCATAACAGAAAAGGCCACATGTGAGCATGTCTAATGCTCGGTCAAGATAATATGCACGATCAGCATCTCTATGCCTGATCTCTGAACAACAAAATGATCATAAGAATCCAATATCTCACTCAAGGGCTTGATGGTGCTAGGCACACCATAGCGGTGCTACCTTCCATACAAGACCTTTGTGAATATCCCTTGTTAAACAAGGTGGTTAGCCTCCAAGAGATAGTCACCACACATAGGTAGGTAGTGGGTACTAGCTGCGTCACAGCCTCACATACCCCCTATCCTCACGGTTCCCTATATCAACTTCCTCGCACACACTCTACCAATTCCGTATCATACGTCCTTGGAGAGGAATTTCACATTTCGACACAAGACCAGCATCCGAAAACAATAATGATAAACCAGTTTAGCCACCAAAGTAGAGATGAATAAAAATAATAAATCATCAATTCCTACAATAAAGTAAGAAAATAATCCAGAATTTCAACACCAAATCAAAGTGCAAAAGATCACAAGATCGTGGCCAAACCTTCAAAGTCAAGGTAAAATAAATTGCTGATCCCCAAAGAAATATAAAGAATATCACAACTGCACATAACATCACTATGTGACTAACATCTAGCCACCAATGAGGAAGGAAGGAACAACTGACTAGCTATTGCAGTAGCTCATCATGTGGTGCGACATAGTCACACTATCCACATGGCATGGCGGTGTGCACCTCGACATCACCCCGCATCACGTCGTCACGTGGCATGGCAATACCCCAAGTGGAGAAAACACACAATGGACATATCCCGCATGGTAGTGCACCTCGCGGAAAAAGCACGCGCAAGCCACATCCCGCATAGCGACGTATCTAGAAGGATACTCGCCGTAAGTCAGAGGTATACATGACTATGGTCCACCCACATGCCCACCAACACATACTAACTGGCAGCACATGTGAATAGACCTACCTTTCATGAAGACAAGGCAAAGGATCCTCCAAATCATACCATCACTATACACAAGAATCACCATCGAAAAGCTCAAATAAAGGAAAGGAACAGGCTGACACACATAAACCTATAAATAGGTTCATCAAAGGGAAAGTATTGAGTACACCTTGATACAGTTTAGTAGTACAACTATATCATTCCTCGAAGTAGAGAAGCTAAAGTCGCTTCGCGCCGATATTACTTGTACACCAATCCATACTATTCAAGGAACGGTCGCTTCGAATACTACCCCTTAACATACCGAGTTACCCACAACCCGAGGTTTGGTACTCAGTAGGGAACAAATAAGCAACATTACATAAACAGTATGGTTTCCCATACTCATAAGCAACATATCCTCCATGGTTGATTACTTCACCAATCCATGGGCACACAAGATAAGCACTGGTTTCTTACAACACACACAAATACACCAATACTAGTTTAGTCACATTTACGGGGAGTACTTTTCAGTACGCTAACATCTATACAAGGAAGATTCCAATAATGCTTTCTATATAAATAACTGAATCAAGTTTACTCTAGATGCAAGTACTGAAATTATTAACAATTCACAATTACATAAGGAAATCACATCATTCCTATAGCTTTCTCGAATCTCAATAAGCATTCATAACTAAATTACTAGCTAAGCAAATTCATTTCTAAAGCTTAAGACTTTCATCTATCACTATGAAGCCAAAAGCAAACATACAATTTCACATGTTTTATAAACACTCTATTTAAATCAAAACACTCTATAATACCATTTCTAAAAATCTCATGATTAGGCAAAGAGAAGGGAAAGAGAGTTTGATAACCAAACTATTTCCTACCAAGACACAAGATCAATCAAGATCACGCTATAATATACATTTCCAACAATTATGGTTGCAACCGGAGGTTCTAGATTTCCAAACAAAACAGAGATCAAGCGAAGCAATCTTTCGATAATGCAAGACCTCTTAAGAACACTCACAAAAATAATACAATATAGACACATGTCATAATTTTCAACCTATTAAAGAAATCACATTACGATCAAAGATAAGCAAAGATCTATTACTCAAATAAAACATATTAATGCATGCACATCAAACAAGCTTTTCCATTCGCACTTTCTAAACACATTAAGGTAATTACATATACCCAAAAGCGAGTTCAATGGAGCATTTGCTAAAATAAATCTTCAATCAAACTGGTTTAATGAGACAAATAAGACAATCTTTCGGAAAACACATTAATATTCTCTCGAAGCTACAATAACACGCTCCTTTTAATACTTCTTCTACCAATCAAGCAGTTTCACATAATTCCACTATTCGCATAGCAATGCACCTTACTAAGGTAGAATTTAATCATGCTACTCCTACAAAACACACATGGAGAATTCTTTAAACGTAAACATACAGTTTTCTCCCATTCACCCAAAATAAATTTTAAACCCATAGCCCCTTTAATAATCTAGAAACATAAGCATCATAAGGCTCACTCAAGGGTCCAAGAAGTCACACCCTTTTCTCTCTTGCAAACAAGGAACTCAAATCAAAGATAATTACACATATCTTAATCATTTTAATTTCCAGAAAGAGAGAGAGAAAGAGAGGAATGGTGATGATCATTTAGTTTTCTACAAAATAAGCATTCAATAATTGCCATACTAGTCCTTCAAGTGGACAACATTAAGCTAGATCATAATCTTTAAACAAACACAATTCGCACTTTCAGATTCAAGACAAGCACGGACCAATCCAAATGGGTTAGTCTAAAGAGTACAACACTCAAACACCAACATCAAGAAGGCGAAAACATGATGTGAACACATACATTACACACCAGACAAGGTCTGCTCAATCACTCACATGCAAAGGAGGACAAGCATACACATAAGGTCGATACACCTCACACCAATAGAGGGCACACGTGACACCAGAGATCCCAATGTTTGCAACATGGGCTCTGATACCAAATTCACTAAGTGAAGCTCCCATGAGAGTGCTCTTATGGCTCTGTTTCCATGTTGGAGAAGTCAAGATCATGGAGCCACATCTAAACAATCACTAAAGAGATATGACTAAAAAATGATTCAAAAAACAATCAACAAATAAAACTAGATTAATAATATAATGCAACACTCGCATATATACACAAATGTGTGTGAGATGAGAAGGTGAGAACTAACCATGACTAATCCTGTATGTAATGAACACATGTGACCACATGCAAGAAGTGTTGGGACACAATGCAAGGTATGTGTTTCACACTAAGCCATCTATGAGACCATTTGGAGGGTTATGGCCAATATCTCCAACCTCCCCATAAGCCTAGGAGAAAATATCTCCAACCTCTAGTGAGGTGAGATGACTAGGTCTCAAACCTCATATGTGCACATATGGTGAGATTAAAAGTGTCTAACTTGAAAAGTGAACTTAATCTTTTGATATTATGGTTTAGTTACACTAAGCCACTAAGCTTGACTTAAGCCTATGTAAGGGTTACAAATACCCTTCACTCTAACATTACTAATACGTAGTAAATTGAGTATGATCCATGTGAGGTACCATATGTCATATGAAGATGAAGATGAAGATGTGAGACATGGCAAACCCCTAAAAGCTGCAATTTTAGATATGGAGAGTGTAGACACATAGAATTTGTCATCCTAATTGGTTTTAATCCTAGGTGGATCCATTTCATTTTCATGCATTATTCCATATATTATCATTTATCATTAATATTATCCAATATTAATATTATCATTAATATTATCCAATATTAATATTATCATTAATATTATTATTTATCATTTATCCATCATTAATTCATGAATATTATTATATAACATCAATAATATCTTTATTATCATTTATCCATTATTAATATTATTATTCCATTTATCATTTAATAATATTATTATTCTATCATCTATTTATCATTTATTATCTATATATTTAATAATAATAATATTTATCCATTTTCATAAACATATGCATAAGCATTTACATTATTCATTTATGCTTTCTCCTCTACCCATTTACATCCACCTCACACATGTGGGATCAAACTTCGAAACCCTATTCTTTAACCCGCATTCATCCCACATTCTGGATCCACCCAGAGAACTTCTATTTAATCCAACCCCTCTCTTATTTCAATCTATCTATTAATTAGTTCACTTTTGCATTCTTGCATTTTTGTTATCTTGCACTTTGCTTTCTCTAGCTTTTGGCATTCATCATCTCAAATATTTGTTTCCTCGTAGCCTTTTATGCATGTGCTTCTGAGAGAAATATTGTTACAAAACACAAAATTTGGAGGAATAGGAGTGTAATGGAGTAGGTTTTCGTAGCATGCATGTGTGTTCTAGCTTAGATTATTGGTTTGCATGTGTGTGTTTTAATCTGGATCTTGACTCCATAAGGTCACAAACATTTTCCCTCATTCACAAAGAGGTTTATGATTTTATTTTTATATTATCCTACTTATAATTTGTATAAAAAATGTGGAATAAAAATTGATTTATTCATTTGTTGCTTCTGGAAACGTTGATGCTAAAAATTTGCTCACACAATCAAATCCAGAAGCAACAAATGAATAATATAATGAATTGTGGAAATCTCATAGCTTAAAAAATTGATTTGTTCAGTCTAACAAGATCCATAAGAAGAGATAATTCTCATTCTACCTTTATGTTTTTAAATTTTTTTGGACACTTATTTTTAATCAAATGGTTACATTTATATACGTGAATGCTATTTATAGAAAAAAATTAAAAATGGTATTCAAATCTTAACAATTTAATAGGGTTGGTGTAGATTATTTTTGTGTAAGCATGCTCTTATTTAACATGGAATTCTCTTGAAAACCAAGTCTCCTGCTCACATATAACTTATGCTGAAGTGTAAAATTTCACTTTAGGTTTAAGCCTTTTTAAATTTTGAGAGTACCCTATGTGCTTAGGGTTAAGAGAGGAACATTGATTTATTACTGAAAAACTTCTTGTTTTTTTTTCTTATTCATTAATGTAGAAATATATGTAAACTGATTATCAATGGTGATTTATTTTTAAATATGATGTTAGTACAAATTTGGTGAAATGTGAATGTATATATGTGTATTTGGATACAAAAGAGGTAGGAAACTCTGGTGTAGTTAGATACTAAGAAGTGAAAATGGGAACCTAATTATAATTTTTTTGATAGATATTAGATCCCCTTTAGCTCTCCATAACCTATGATTTGGTTCCTTTCACTACCTCTCATCTATTTATTTGTATCAGTTGCTTGTTTATATGGTAGAGATGAGGAATTTAATTATTCATTTTGGAGAACTTGTGATGCAAAGGAGAGAAGAGGAGATTGTTTAGAGAGAAAGAAGAAGATAAACATATGGAGCTTATAGAGAGATAAGTTTTATATCGCTTTTTCATTATTAATTTTTTGTGAAATGCTTGTTCAATGTATTGACTTACCAGAAGGATAGTTTACAAAGAATTCTAGAGAAATGTTCTATTTAATGAGTGAATTTGTTAATGGATAAGCTATCAAAATTGATCTCAATGGTTTCTTAATGTCCTTCCTTCTTCGAGGGTTTGGCTAGATTCCATGAGGCTTTATGACATCAATATGATAGAGTGGAGAGCAAGTCTAGTTAAATGTTTTATAAATTTCCTTGTATAGGAGGAATGAAATGTTTCATATTTAATGTTGTAACAAAGATTTCTATGTATTCGAACTTATTAATGCAATTTTTTCATTTATTGTATTAAACTCATCATGAATTTTGTCTTGCATGTTAAAGATACATAAGAACTATTATCATTGGAATCAACTATTTGAAGACTGTATTGTAATGTTGGAAACCCAAAGAAAATTTTTGTGATTGAGTGATATTAAAGAAGAGAAAGTGTTCTTAATATACAATAAAATAATTTAATATATTACTAAATAAATGTGTGTCTAGAGTAGAGGAGAATCTAATATTTCACTCATGAACAATGCGCAACATATTATCATTTGACTAAATGTGAAGTTAATTTATCTTCCTTATATTTTTTCCAAATCCTTAAATGACGTATTCCTATAGGAATCTAAACTGAAGGAATAGTTATTGTCACCTTCCGATTCCTAGGTTATTATTGTTCCTTTCAAGGTAACGAGTACACAAGCTTGACAAAATAAATGTTACCTTCCTTATAAAAAAATTAGATATTATACTATCCATTTTGACCCTGGGCTAGTCACTTATTTATTTACCTTATCGTATAGGGCATCACATTTATAAAAAATTATAACTCTTACATATTCAAGTAAAAGAAATTTCTGAAGAATATAGATGTATTTACTAGTTAAACCAAAATACAGTAATATAATACATGACTAAAGGGCTAGCATATCAAGATAAAAATAGAAATTGTTTGGGATGAATAATTAGCACTTGCACTAAAAAGAGGTGCAATGGTTACTTCATAGTAAAATATGCTTTGAATTGTATATTGGAGGGTTACTGATAATATAAATGCAAATTAATTTGAAAATATAAATTGTTCAAAATAGAATTTCTATGAAAAGTTATGTATTATTGTAAAATAAAATTAATTCTAAAATGAAATAGTACATTACCAATTTTTTCACAAAAATCTTTATGTTTTTTATTTATTATTTTTTATTATAGATTTTTTAGTGTTCAATTCTCTCAACACTATCTAATTATATATGTCAAGAAAAAAATAATAATATTAATTACTGATTGTAACCTTGCGGAGTCTTCCCCCTTGATCTCTCTCTTGATGGTCCTAATGATAGTATCTCATAGACTGTGGTTTATCGCAGGCGGAAGGGGAAGTCCTTCCCCCTCCCTCAAACCCCTCCTTGTCAAGGCTTTGGTGTCTCTCCCCCTCCTTGAGTTGGGGTTGGGTTGTTGATGGTTAGACATGTGTTTTCTTTTACCCCTATCCAACCTTATTTTTTTTAAGGCTTGTTGCCTTGGTTTGTTGTGCTTTTATTGCTTGCAGGTTGTTAAGGGTCAACACCCTTGTTTTTTCGTTGCTTACTTAATAAAAAACAAACAATATCCATATTTGATCAACTTTTTTTTTCCTTATTTCATTTTGTGCATAAACTTGGGTCTCAAAACAATGAAAAAACAATATTTGAGGGAGACATAAAATTAAAGTGGGGAAGCCTACCTGATTAGCCTACCTAGTGAATTGGAATATTACAGGGTTGTAATCTTAGCTTATCTCTTCCATTTATGGTAATGTGGAATAGCTGAGAATTCTAGTTAAAAAAGAGAAAAAAAATTGTTGCTTATTTATTCATTTCTTCTAAGCTTAGAATAATTTGACATTTATATAATGATTCTTCTGAATAATAATTTTTCTATTTTCTTCTAGCTTGACTTTGCAACAATAAGATGCTTCTGATTCACTCATCAAAATTGGGTACATGATCCTCAAAGTAGGGAGGAAATGATGAAGTCACTCTTATGATCTCCTTCCTTTTATTTATATGTCATGAATACTATGATAAAATGGGTTGTGTTTGAGCTCACCACAAGTACTCTGATGTCTTTAAAATTTTCCCTCTTTTTTAACAAAAAGGTAAAATGTCCACCTTCAAATAAAAATGCTACATATACGATTTTTTAATTTATTTTCTTTTTTAACTTCTGTCTTTTTAACTTTTCTCTACCTTTACATAAAATGCTATATATACGACTTTTTAAACTTCTATATTTTAATAACTGACTACATAATTTTGAATTCCTAAAAAAAAAATCCTTTTCACCATGGCCAATATATTCATGTTTTAGATTTTTTTCTCTATGATATTTTGATCCGATTTTTGTCTTGTAATGAATATTGATTATGGAAACTTGAAATCTTATTTAAATTAAAATTGTCCCCTTTTAACCATTGAGGGGTGGCCAAACGTTAAATGTGCAAAGAAGTCCAGAAAGTTTCGTAATTCAATACCCATGGACTATGGAAATCAAAAGTCTTAAAAAATTTTACCCTTTTAATTATTGTTGGGATGATGACCTGAAATGGTGATGTTATGAAGAAAATACGTATTGCATGTTTTTATGAAGAAACTTTTATCTGTCAACATAGGCTATAGAAATCTGACTTCAACATTTTTCTTTTCCTTGTAAGCATCGTGTGGATGATGATCCAGAACAATGTTTTATTTTAAATTATTTATGCTATTTTAATCTAGAAATTTCAATCTATAAATACTACAGATTATGGAATTGTGAAGTCTAAAAAAATGTCCTCTTCAAAATATGGTGGGGGTTACCTTTGGCTTAGATAACACTTGCAAGGGTAGCCAAAATTAGATACTAGATATTACTTCATTAACATGTCTTTCAAATATTTGAGCTTGGGGTTTTCCCATGAAGGCTAAATTGATACACAACTTCTGCTCATTCTTATCAACTTTATTGTAGATTTAGGTGCTTTGTATTTCTTTTCTTTTTTCTTGAAGATTCATGTTCAAAGATCATGTCTGATAAATTGGAGAAGTTGAAGTAATTTTGGAAAAGATACGTTTCAAGGGTATAAATATACTAAGAAATAGAGCTTTGAAATTGTTAAAGAAATTTTGATTGCTGAAATTTCTAGCTTGAGTGGGAATATTACTGCGGGTGTAGTCTATCAAGGAAGGAACAAAATATTGGTGCGCCACGACCAGGTATTTATAGAAGAGAATAGCCATTGGATAACTCCAATCCTAGTTTTTTTCAATTATGTATAGACCAATTTTTTCAAGTTTGGAGTTCGAATTGTGGTGTGTTTAAAATAAAGGAAACAAGGAAAATCATGCTAGTTTTAGAAAAGTTGTTTTCTATTTCAAGCATGGTTGTCTAGTACACGTACATAGTTAGTTAGAGTTTGAATCCTCTTGGTAGACTTTTCTTTTTTTGTAGTCCCCCCCCTGATTCGTCTTTCCCTTTTGTGCTTTGATAGATCTATTTAGACATGATATTGATATTTTGTTGATTATTTAAGACTCTATTTATATCCTAGTTGACACTTGATGATCCTAGACATACTACGACACGTGATGCTTGATGATCCTTATGGATGATGATACTTCTGGACTATCGTGATGAGTAGATTTATATGTATTTGATACTCTTATGTAGATTATATTATTCATGATGATATGATGATACTAACCCCTATTTCATGATGATGATAACATGAGATGAGTTGATGCTATTGTTGTGTGACTGTCTTACTGGCTTCATGGTAAGAGATGATTTCATATCACTCATTGCAAGTATGATATGGTGTCGCGATTCTCTTTCACTTGTTTGATCATTTATGATGTATATGTATTGTATACATGCTATATTGTGTTTAGTGGTGGTTGCAGGAATACAGATACCAGACATCGACTCCACCTGGTCTCACAGGTTTGAGCATGTCTTATCCTAATGGCAAGTTGATCGGAGATGACATGAGCTTCCCTCACATATTTTAGGCTTAAGTTGTCGACCTTGTCAATTAGAGTCTTGATTAGAGTTGTCTTGTGGCGCATGTGGTTGGTGGGACCCATGTCGTGTGGTCTTGTGAGTGGTTATTGATTATAATAATAATTGACCTTATTCTATAGTTTATTAAGTAATTAGATTAAGGTATTAATATTATTAATGATTTATTATTTATTTTATATTTATTTATTGATTGGTATTATTTAATTATTTGGAGCCAATGTTTATTTTATTTATTTTATTTAATTGGTTTAATGATTTATTGTTTAAATGATCTTTAATTAGTTATTTGTTGTTTAACTATGATTTATTATTTATTTGATTCTTTTTTAATTATTGTTATTTAATTAATTATTGTGGAGTTTATTTATATTGGTTTTAATTTAATTTATTTACCTTTTGGGCCTTGGTTTATTTATCCTTTGGATATATTATATATATTGCCTACCCTATTGTTTTATTGGGTAATTTTGAGAGGGTATGTAAATAATTTCATTTAATATTAATTTCCTCGAAATCATGTAAGGTAGGTATATTATGTAGTTTTGGGGAATTTTTTAATTGGTGGATCCATTTCTATAGTTTTAGGTTAATTTTTCTTTTTATTGGCTTTGGCTATGTGTTTTCGTGGTGGGCATCTCTGCGATTGTTGCTTGAAGATTTTGGATTCTTGATTGTTGACCTTGGATTTGGATTGTTGGAGTTTTGGATTGGTTTATTGCGCTTCTTTGATTGCCTTGGACATCACTTTGATTTCTCGAGGTTGGAGCCAAGCCTTTATTTTTGTGATTTTGATTTGCAGAATGGATTTGTCTTCTCCATGTCTTCTCAAATATTGTCTTTACGGTTAATGGGATTTCTATTTGGTATTATAATAATGCATATTTATTGGGGAGGAAGTTTCAGGATTCTATTTATTCATATGCTCTTATGAAGTGGAAGAATGTGATTTTGTGATGTTGTAATGCAAGTGGTTGCCTTTGTTGTGTGTATTGTTCTTGTTGTTTCCCTTAATTCTAAACTTATAGAAACTTTGTTTCCTTTCATTATGGTTTAAGAGACATTCCTTTACCCCATTATATCCATTGGTAAAGTCTTGTGCAATTTGGGTGAGTTATGTGCAAGTTTGTGTATGTCTGTGTAGGGAGTGTTGGGAAATGTTGTTGATTCTAGTTGTATGATCTTATTGTTTTATTTTCTAAGTTTCCTTGGCTTTTTTTTGGCCTTCTGCACCTTCTAGGAGTGTCTTGTGCTCATCATGAGTGCTTATGTTCAATATTCTAAAGTTTTGTCACTTAATTGTTTTGTTTCATGCCATTTTTTCTCTCTGAACCCAAAACACTAAAAGATGGCACCAAAACATCAAAATAAGACCCCAAGATTCTAAAATATGTCATGGATGCATTAAATTATCTCATAGATGTGCTAACTAGGTTTTTGATGTGTTGTTCTTCCCTGAGTTGCTAGTTTTGTTAGTTTTGCTTAATTGGGTCACTTTTCTAGATTTTGAACTTTTACTAGAGGATTTGTGTGATTGTTTTAAATTCTCAGAGAGGTTTTTTGATGTTGTATTGATCATGTCATTACTGATTTAGTATCTGGTGAGAGGGTTTATGCCTTACCGTTGAGGATTATGTTTATATGTTATATAGCTCCGACAAGAAGGGAAAGACTTGTTGTTGAGGAATGTTTTATTCGAGAGCTCCAGTGAGATGATTGTGCCTCACTATAGAGGATTGGATTTGCATATGGATTAACTCTTGGATTTATGTTTATGCCTTTGTTCATTGTTGCATTGCTTTAGTGGAGGCTCTTTCTTTACATGTGGCTTTATGATCCATGTTGTGCTTCAGTTTGTTTCAGTGATGTTGTGTCTGTAGATATATTTCTTGAAGACCTTCATGGTGTTATTGTGATGTAACTATGGTTTATGTTTCACCCTAAGGCCTAGGAGAATGATTAGGGAGAGTGGGCTTCCATGAGTCTGGTGAGGTCATGAGGAATAGATTGCTAGGATTTCTTATTGTTTGGAGCCGCGGTCTAGACCATTTGGATAGCTCATTGGAGGTTTAATGTAATAATCAAGTGATGAACTAATAATTGATCATACATGCGTTGGGGTAGTAGTAACTCATCTTAATAAGATAAGAAATGTGTTTGTGGTTCCCCATCTTATGGCTTAGAATCTGGAGTGAGGTGATAGATCTAGAAACTGGATAAACAAAACTACCTTGATTTTTTCAAAGGTTGAGATGGTTATGCACATGTATCACGAATGTCAAGCTGAGTTCTAGGATATCCTTATTGGTGATAGCATGTGATGACACTATTCCCTACATGTTGGTCCTAGTTTCCTTATTCCATCGTGATTGGTAAGCCTTTGGATGTTCCATGGTTGTAATTGGTAGTTTGAGAATTTGTTTTATCTCTTGATTGTTAGGTGTCAGCCTAGGTCTAGAGTGTGAGTTGGAACCTTGTGTCATCTCCTAGCACAGGGGGTGGTTCCTTATTGGTTCCACATGGTCGGGTGGTTGATGCCTTCTTTCATTGGGATGATCTTCTTGGATGCTAGCATGTGTGGATTTGGATTTGATGTATCTTCTTATGCAAATGGATCTTGGAGTATATTCTTGTATCATTGTATCATGAAGAAGATGTAAATGTAATAGATATTATGTACTCTTGTATTATGTAATCATAAGTATTATGACATGGTACAGTAGAGATTATGTTGGAAAGATGAGGTATTCATTGTATGATTTATGTTGTAGAGAATATATATGATGTAAGAAATAGAGATTGAGATTCTATATTGGAATAAGGATGTTGATGGTTAGCTTATGTGTATTCTTGTTCTAATGATTTCATGATAATTATTTTGTAACATATATAGTCTTATTGGAAGGGAAATTAATGGATGATGTAAAATGAATCTTGGAATTATGTAAATGTGTAGTTACTTTGTTAGAATGCATATCTAATCCTAAGGAAATGAATTAGATTTGTACATGTGTTAGATACATATGGATAAATAAAGAAAGGGGATTAGGAAAATTTGGATTTTGGTGTTTTAGAATGAATTTAGAGATTATGGTTAAATGGGGGTATGTGAATGCATGTAGATGATGTCATGAGTAGTGACATTGAGATACCATAGGGAAGAATGGATGTATGCATTGATATGTTAGTATTATGTTTTTATTTTTGCTTGAATGATATGACCATGTGTTTATGTTATTTATTTCATGTACATATTTATGGATGGATAGTTAGATGCATACGTATTTCATAATCTTATAAGTGGTATTAGTTGATGTTAAAAAAAAATCCATTAGTATGTTAGATATGTTTATTTTTGTAGAGTATTTTGGTAGGCATTACATTTTTCATATAAAAATTTATCTACTCTTCTATATTTATTTTGGAAATAACATAGAATCTACTAGATTCATAGACTGCAAGAAATGTATGTCAATATGTTTTTTTTGCACATATATATTTGAAAAACTGCCTAATTGTAATATTTGAAATACAATCTACAAAAATGTAGTCCATTATAGAATTTGAATTAATAAATTTATTTTTGTTTTTTATGTTACATTTGCATTTATTGTATGTGTTTCTAGATTCTACAATTGATATCAAAGCAGGGGAGAGGTCTTGGTGAGGAGTGGATTGGGTTCAAAGAGATCAGAAGATCTGGATGCCATGAAAGAGAAGTAAGGATCCAAGAAAAAGTTTAAGAATTTGCAAAAAGTTGAAAAGATTGTGGAAGAGCATTGTGTCCAAGAAAAGGAAGAATCTGAGTTTTTTTTTGTTGTTATTGTAGGAAGTTGTTAAGCATAGATTGAAAACAAGATAAATGTCCAATGATTGTGAAAATAAAGTTGGGAGGAATAAAGATAAACCCATAGGTTGAAGGAAGAACATAAAGCTAGAGCTATTGAAAGATCACAACAATTGATTGTCCTCTAAAAGCCAAGAAAAAGAAGATTGTTGTGTTTAAGGAAGGTAGTTTGCAATTATCTTGAAAGCCATCATAGCTAGCATAAAAGGAAATTTCTAGTTTGCAAGATGTAGCAAGAAGATTGCTAGAGAAAAGAGGCAGAACAAGATAAGATGTCTCCCAAGCTAAAGATCATAGGGTTTAAAGTTGTAGAAGTGGAAAGCCATTACAACAAATGTGTAAGTGGAATTGTCAAAAATAAGAGGTGTACAAATAAAAATGAAGTTATAGATGTTGTCATTGATAAAGATGCAAGTCAAAAGACTTGGCCCCCAAAGATATATGAGTGTTTGTGTTTAAAGGTATAGACTATAAGAAGTCTCAGAAGAAGGCTACTACTTTTGGATTAAAGTGACAACTAAGTGAATGGAAATTTGAATTGAGCCACTAGTGAAAGGGTTCTCAAGGGTAAAGCTTCTATAGAAGCAAGAAGTTGTTGAAATGTTTGTTGAAGATTGTTTTTGAAACCACTTATATAAAGTTTGTGGTCATATGAAATCACTTAGTGTAATGGTTTGTGGTAAGCCAAAACCATTTTAGATTTGTATTGGTTAGGGATAAGGTGCAAGATCCCAAGGTGATCATGAGAAAGAGAAAGGTGTGAAGACTACTAGTTAGGTGTTTGAAGAAATTGTCGCAACAGTTGAAGAATTTGGAGCACAATAAGAGAAAAGAGATCACAACCAGCAAGAGATAGAAGATTATGGCATAGTGGAAGTTGGTCCAGCCGTAGCTGAAGTAGTAAAGAAATTTTCTAGTTTAATGTTAGAAGACAAGGAGGAAGATTGTGGCTAGTAAAAACTCATCACAAAAAGTAAGATAAAAAATATCTAGGAAGATCAAGAGGAGCTCTACCAAGTTCTAGAAGAAAGGAACGATTTGAAGATCAAGAGATGGTTAGAAGCTATCAAATAAAGAAAATATTGGAGGAAGTCTGAAGACTTGGTTATGGATATTAAAAAGAGACATTGAAAGAAAGACTATAGTCACTAGCAAGGAAATTTTAGTGTTGAAGCATTCATGGTAAAAATTAAGGGGGAGTTCATTAAAACTTCAAGATCATATATAAAGTCTCAACATCAAGGGGGGGTATGTTGGAAATTGATGATTCGATGAGTTTGAGGGAACATGCAGTTCCACCATCATAACTAGTTACAACCAATTTGACATGTGCTACCATGCATCGCCATGTATCTCATTCACTGCATGCTACAGTTTGCGTGCAATACCCAGTTTAACAATTAGTTTACATTAGTTAATAGTTGATTGTCATGTTTAATTTCCAATCTTCATGCTATGAGAATAATGCATGCAATGCATACTTAGCTTTAGTTTAGGTGATATAATCTATGAATTGAGGCTGCAACCTCTATAAAAACTGCCTAATTGTATATTTGAAATACAGTCTGCAAAAATGTAGTCCATTACAAAATTTGAGTTGATATATTTATTTTTGTTTTGTATGTTGCATTTGTGTTTATTGTATGTGTTTCTAGATTCTACAGAGGCTACAACTACAGTTTCTACAAATCAAATTAAGACATTTGACTAGGCTATAGTTTGAGTTAGGCTATAAGATTTTAGAAACTTGAGATGGGATAATGTCTCCCCTTAAAGAAAAGTTTCAGACTTTTTAGACTTTTCTTTAAGAGAAGATATAATCCTATTCATATTTTCTAGAATCGTAAGACTTAGATCAAGCTACCCAAGTCAAATGTTTTGGAGATTGACAATGATTCTTTCTATCATCTTAGCAATTGTCATTGCCCTCTTTGAAATTTATAGAGATTATTTTCTAAATTTTTCCTTTTTTGAACACAATGTTATTGCTTAAGTGTGTTCCTAATTTTCAACTTAAATTCTCCCTACAATGTCCTTTCCATAATAATTATAATTTTCCTCTTTTGTTCATTGGTAAATTTCTTGACCTAGATGACATTCTTTGTCCACAAATGTTTGCTCTTAAATTTTAATCTAAATTTTCCTTGGAATGACCCTTTCATAGTAATGGTAAGTTTCCTCTTTTGTTCATGGGAAAACTTCCTTTTCTGTTTGACATAAATGACATTCTTTGAAATTTATAGAGGTTATTTTCTTTTACCTTTTGTGTCGCAATGCTACATGTTTACTCCTAATTTATAATTAGGAATTTCTTACAATGATCATTTCCTCTTTTGTTCATTGGTAATGTAGTACCCCTCCTCGATCAGACTCTTTTTGTATTTATGTTTGACTTCAGTTGATTGTTCAGTGGAACATTATTGTATATTGATTCAGACTTTATGTGATGTTATTTCATGCTTTATCTGGATTTGTCGTGTATGCTTTCATGCAGTATCTTAGTGCTTATGATTAATGTTATTTTTATGGATCATTATCATGGACTGATACTTTTAGTTTTTATATGTGATGTGTTATTTATATGTTGTGTGTTTGCAAGTGTATGGGATGAGAGGGGATGATTTTCCTTCACTCACTCTGGTGAGACAGGGAACATCATGATTCTCCTTCATTGGTTTGCGTGTCATGTTTGTTTATATATATTTGTCTATATGCATGTGTGGTTCTTTGGTGCAGGACATTGCAGGTACTAGTACCAGGTAGGTACGGGGTATCGACTCCACCTGGTTTCACAAGTCTGAGCATGCCTTATATGTCCAATGGGAGTGGAGGAAATAGTTGTTGGACCCTAGCTTGACCCACAGTTATACTTGTGTGAGTGTTGTCAGTCGATCATCTTTTTTGTTTGATCGATATGCGAGTTAGAGTGCTTTAGTGTTTCGTCTTGTGAATCGTCATTTGAGCATTCCTCATTTTGCGTGTTTCTGTTTATTTAAATGGTTATTTAATTGAGTAAATGATGATATATTTGTGTTCGCATAATTAGTTAATTATTATGCTCTTGATATTATTGATTTAATTAAATAAATGAGTTGCTAGAATTAAATGGTTAAATTGGCTTATTTTATTGTGTAAAGTTGTATTAAAATTTTGTGAAAAGAAATAAGTATTTGCCTTGCCATTTAAATGTGGAAAGATTATGTTGTAAGAAAGTATTATGCAAAATGAAATAAAATAAATAAAATCTTTTTTTCCTTTTACCCTTCTATTTGACTTTTGTATTTTATTTTGTTGGAAAATAATTGTTTATGGAAAAAGGTAAATCTGATTGTTTTTACTTTTTAAATAATTTAATCTAATTGGTTGGAAAAACTTTTAACCTAGAAAGTTTAGGTTGAAATATATTTTTCCCATATATTCCGGGGAGTTCACGGGAAGAAGGGAGGCATAATTTTGAAGGAGAAATTTGGAAAACCTTTTTGGAAGAGAAGCTGGAGTTGGATTTGGGTTGCAAGATTGGGATTCTTCCATCAGTTTGCTTCCTGGTTAGCTTGAAGGTTGGATAACCTCTTCTTGTTTTGTAATTTAATTTTGAATGTTTTAGTTGCTTCCTGTGTGTTGGAAAAATGTAAATCTCTTTGTAAATTCTTGTTGACTGATTGGAATGAAAGAAAGAGTGACTGTTATTGATGATTTTCTGGAATTCATAGCAAATGGGTGCATGTTCAAAAGAAAAGATTCATCTTTCCATTTGTTGTTTGTTATTTGTTCTTGCAAAATCAAGTTCTTCAATTATCTCTTCTATTTGTTATAGAAAGGAATAGATTTAGTTTGATGTGTGTTTTCTAGTATTTATTTGCCCAAGATTTGGGGCTTCTGTTGGGAAAAATTGGTTATTTGTCTCTTGCAAGATGCAAGGAATTCTTCCTGTGTGCTGGAAGTGAAGAAATTATCATAATCCTTCTCCTATCTTTCAAATTCTTCTATTGTTGCCCAAAATCTTTATGATAGGGGCTCTTGTGTGTTATTAATTTGCAAATTTATTCTTATTGAAAATAATCCTTTCATAATTTGGATTTTGGCACTGTGTATGTGCTCCCGTGGATGAACAGGGGATGTATTGATATATATTATACTATTTTTAGAATTTATAATTAAATTGTTTTAATATAGTTTTACCCCATTGCCCACATGCTGGGTTAGCCCCACCACATGGGACGGTAGTCTCTTGCTACGCGGTAGCAACACTACTGGTCGGTAGGGCTGCTACGCGATAGCAGCACTACCAGACAGTAGGACTGCTATCGGTGCACTATCGGTAGTGGCTGCTACCAGCGGGTAGTATTTCCTGCTACCAACAGCAACACTACCGCAGGTAGGAATTTGGCCCCCCGCGTGCCCTTTTTACCCTCCGAGACACAATTTAATGTGTCGTTAATTTTTTTTTATCAAATACAATGAATTTGTAAAGTTAGTTTTAATGTTAAATTTTAATGGTAGTTATAAATTGATTTTTTTAATATATTGATTTAATAAATTTATTTATTGAAAATCAAGGCTTGGGATTTTAATTCAAGTTGATAATTTGGATGTATTTTGGAAATGGATTATATGTTTATTATAATTCATATTTTTATTCGGTTGAATATTTAATATGGATTTTATTCTTTTTGGAATATTGAATTGGAAATTATATAGAAATGAATGACGTTTCTGAATGGTGCATTAAATGAAGGGTGTTTTTATTGAAGTTTCAATCAATGGTATTTGCAAGTGTTTATGATGTTGTTTTCTCAAAGATTGTCTGAGTGCAGACTTAGTGGAATAAGCTTTCCTTGCAAAGAGTATTATTTGTGGTTATTTCTCTTCTGTGGTTCAGTCGTCCTGTTGTGGCGTATTTGGTACCTCTTTGATCAAGTGATGTATAATGACCTCGTTGCCTTAACCATGTAACATCTTTTCCTTATAGTTAACCAGGAGTTAGTATGTCCTTGTTTTGACCACTTGTATTTGGATAGTGGTGTTATGGTTGTCTGCTTCGCCATAGGGTCCTCGTGGAGTGACCATGTTTTCTTAGTGTCCTTTGAGAGGGTGGCTTTTGAGTGGGGGCCATGCCCGAAGTGGATGGTAGGATAACCCCTCGAAAGTTAGTGAATAAGTGATAACCTAATAATTTGATTAGGATATGGGTAGTTTATAACATTATAAAAGATATTGTACCTCATGCATGGTTGAGTGCTCATATAGGCTCAAGATGTAGTGGGAAGGTCTGGAATGGCAAACCGACCACCTTGTCATCATGAACGGTTGGTAGGGTCCGCATGAGACTTAGTTGGAGCTGAAGGTTCAGGAAAGGGTACCAGAATAACCCAAGATGGGGGTCGGGACCTATGGAGGCCTACCATGGTAACCATCATAAGCTATGCGATGACAATCTCTCTTTAGGGTCCCTTGTGTATTGTGATGTCGAGTCACTTGTGTATTGTGATGTCAAGTCACTTGAGTATTGTGATGTTGAGTCACCTGGAATATTGTGGAGTCGTATTGTACTTCCATGGAGTCGTATTGTACTGTCATGGAGTCGTATTGTTCAGTCAACCATGTCATGCTTTTGCTTGCTTGAGGGTCCTCTGCTATCTCCTAGCATGGTGGGGTGATTCTTGTTTGGGATCACATGGTCGGGTGGTAGTACCACTTCCCATCAGATGTTCTTGTTTGTACCTTCATGCGAGGATTGGCTTCGCAGGTGTTCCTTTGGTTCGCGACTCATGCTCTATCTCATGTTTGGAGATCATTTTATTTGGAGATCATTTTATTTGGAGACCTATGTGGTCATTTGTTTCAATTAATTTATGTAACCTTGTAATTTGGTTAAGTTGTAACTTTATATGTATATTGAGAGCCATGTATTGGAAGATCAATGTAATCTTGAGTTTTGAATGTCATTTATCAGCTTTCTTTATGATTAGTGTAAATGCTTTCTTGAAGAGAAATTATGTTGTTAATCGATTAACAACTGATTCACCCCCCCTCTTAGTTGTTCACTGATTATCCTAACAATTGGTATCAGAGCTTTCATCCTCTTTTGCAGAAGCTTAGCCACTTGAGGTAGATCCTATGGAAACTAACACTTCTAATCCACTGGCAACTATTTTCAAAAGAGAAATACCAAAGCTTGATGGAACAAATTATGGGATATGGAAAATTCGAATGGAGACTCATCTTAGATGTCTTGGCAAGGATATTTGGGAGATCATTGAGAAAAGATACACACCTTATGATCCGGCATATGGAAATTCTACTCCTGAAGACTTGCATAAGAATATTGAAAATAATTGCAGAGCTAGAGAAGCCCTCTTGTGTGCACTTACTGATCAGCAGATCATGGGATTGACTGATAAATCATCGGCTAAGGTTATGTGGGATAAATTGAAAACTCTGAATGAAGGTGATCCTACTATCAAAATTGCTAAACTTGATGGTTACCAGGTAAGATATGAAAACTTAAAGATGGAAGATAATGAGAGAATTGTTGTGTTTATGGAAAGAGTAAATGAGATTGTTATGGGAATTCAATGTTGTGGATGATTTCTAAGTGAAGATGAAATAGTTTCCAAAGTCTTGAGAGCCCTTCCACCGGCTTACAAGTTGGAGGCAACTACAATTAATGAGTTAAGAACAATGGCAAACACTTCAGTTAACAAAGACATTCTGATTGGGAAATTATCTGCTTTTGAGCTTGAAGAATTTGGATCTTCTGGAACTGTAAAGTCTGAACCTTCTTTTCATGCATTATCATCATCATCATCTACCAACAAAAGTGATTAGAGAGACCTATATGCAAAAGAATTGGAAGACATGAGGAAAGAAGATGAAGAACTCAAGAGCAACTTGAAGCCTTATTTTCTAGACGAATACTTAAAGGACCAACTGGAAGTAAGTATGAAGGAAAAGAACCTTTTAAATGTTTTGCATATAATAAGATTGGTGATTTTGCATCTAGATGTCCTGAAAGGAATGCAAGGTTTGAGGAAAGAGTTAAGAAATATTTTAAGCCTAACTAGAACAGATATAGATTCAAGAAAAGTAAACAATGCTACATAGCAGATGAGGAAGGAGTAACTGATGACTCTGGAGATGAACCGATAGAAGACTCTGCTAGTGGATCCAGCAATGGAAAGGAATGGGTATTCTATGCTTTCAAGGAAGATGAACCAGAACCGGCTATGAAGAATGAAGAAAAGGCCTTGGCAGTAAAAGTTGAAGATAAAGATGAATGGGTAATTGATAGTGGATGCTCACATCATATGACTAGAGATAAAGGGAAATTTTTGTCCCTGCAAGAATACAATGGTGGTCAAGTTAGATTTGGAGATGATGAAGTATGTATGATCAGAGGTAGAGGTATTATTTCTCTGGATGGTAAGCATAATACTAATAATTTCTATTATGTAGAAGGTTTAAAGCATAATCTTTTGAGTTTTGGTCAATTGGTTGATAAGGGTTTCCAACTTTAGTTTAAAGATAGAAAATGCAAAACCATTAACAAGACTAGTTTGGAGATTACAACCAGTATTCAGACAAGAAGTAATATCTTTCACTTGAACACTGGTAATAAGACATGTTTGATTGCTCATATTGATGAGAGTTGGTTATGGCATAAGAGGTTGTGTCATGTTCATTTTGATTGTATTGTTAAGATTAGTTCAACTAAGGCAGTTAGAGATATACCTAAGATTATGAAGCCTCATAATCCGGTATGTAAGGAATGTCAATTGGGAAAGCAAGTTAGAAGTACTTTTAAGAGCGTACATGATAAATCTAATTATGTACTTGATTTGATTCGCACTGATTTATGTGGTCCAACAAGGACTAAAAGCTTTCACGGTGATAGGTATTTTATGTTGATTATTGATGACTATTCTAGAATGATGTGGGTGACTTTTCTAAGGGAGAAGTCTGAAGCTTTTGAGAAATTCAAGATCTTTAAAGCAAAAGTTGAAATGGAAACTGGATTGAAAATCAAATTTCTAAGATCAAATCATGGCGGTGAGTTCACTTCTCATGAATTTGACAGTTATTGTGAGACAAATGGAATCAGGAGACAACTATCTGTACCTAGGACTCCTCAATAGAATGGAGTAGTCGAAAGAAAGAACAGAACCATTTTGGATGCAGCAAGATCTATGATGATGGAAGCCAATTTGCCTGATATCTACTGCAGAGAAGCAGTGAGTACAACATTCTACACATTCAACGGAGTTCACATCAAAGGTGAAATCGATAAGACCCCTTATGAACTATGGTTTGGACATACACCTACTGTTAAGGATTTTAGAATTTTTAGAAGTAAATGCTATATCAAAAGAGATGATTCGATTGGAAAATTTGGTCCTAGATATGATGAAGGGATATTCCTTGGGTATTCAATTCAAAGCAAAGCATATAGATGTTATAAAAAAAGATTGCAGAAAATTGTGGAAAGTGTTAATGTAAAAGTCGATGAACAGTACAGAAATAATTCTATATCATATGACATGGAACCGGCAGTGGAAATGATCATAATTGAACCCGCAATGCCTCAACCGGTACAAGAAACTGAAATAGTTACACCGGCACAATCAGAAAATTTAACTGTGACTGATGATCAGAGCAGTGAACCTGAAGTTCAGAAGACACCAATGTATGTAATATTAAATCATTCTGAAGATCAAATTATTGGAGATAGAAATTAGGGAGTTATGACAAGAAGAAAACTGGCAAATGAAGAGGTATGTCTTATTTCTCAAGTTGAACCGGCAACTGTTATTGAAGCTTGTAAGGATAAACATTGGTTAAAAGATATGGAAGATGAATTAGATCAAATAAAGAAATATGAGACTTGGTCTTTAGTTCCCCAACCTAAAAATAAGAATGTTATTGGAACTAAATGGGTTTTTAGGAATAAACTAAATGAGGATGGTCAAGTTGTAAGAAACAAGGCTAGATTGGTTTCTAAAGGATCTTCTCAAATGGAAGGAATTGATTATGGTGAGACATTTGCACTTGTAGCTAGAATTGAAGTTGTTAGACTATTTCTTGCCTATGCAGCTTATAAGAACTATAAGGTTTATCAAATGGATGTTAAATGTGCATTTTTGAATGGTGAGCTTGAAGAAGTTTACATTGAGATGGATTTTCACTGATAGAAGATCAAGATATGGCTTGTAGATTGAAGAAAGCTTTATATGGATTGAAACAGGCTCCTAGAGCTTGGTATGCAAAGTTGGATAAATATCTTTTGAAGCTTGGTTTTACTAAAGGTAGTGTTGATAGTAATTTATATTATAAGAACACTGATAATGATATTCTAATTATTGAAGTATTTGTTGATGATATCATTTTTGGATGAGAAGATAAATTGTGCATGGAATTCGCTAACAACATGAAGAATCAATTTGAAATGTCCATGATTGGTGAGATGAGATTTTTCTTAGGTTTGCAGATTACTCAAACTAACAAAGGCATTTTTATCTATCAAACTAAGTATCTGAGGGAGTTGTTGAAGAAGTTTGGTATGGATAATTCCAAACTGGTAAGTACTCTTATGGTGACAAGTGGGAAATTATCTATCAAGGATACTTCTACACCAGTAAATCTGACAAGGTATAAGTCTATGATTGGTGGTCTGTTATATCTAACTCAAACTAAAACTGATATTATGAATGTAGTATATATTGTTTCAAGATATCAAAGTAATCCTACAGAAAATCATGAATGTGCAGTAAGGAGGATATTCATGTATTTGTAAGGAGCAACAATATATGGTTTATGGTATTCTAAAAATGATGATTTCACTTTATGTGCATATACTGACTCAGATTGGGTAGGAGATACTGATGATAGGAAGAGCACTTCTGGTGGAGCTTTCTTTCTTGGAAAGAAACTGGTATCATGGATCAGCAAAAAATAGTCATGCATTTCTTTAGCTACTATAGAAGCTGAGTATGTTGCAGCAACAACTAATTTCACTCAAGTCTTGTGGATGAAGCAAATGTTGAAGGATATCAGGGTAAATTGTAGTGAACTGATAGTTATCTACTATGATAACTCTGTAGCTATTGACATGTCTAAGAATCTAGTATTTCAATCTAAGACTAAGCATATTTCAATAAAGTATAACTTTCTGAAGGACAAGGTAGAAGCAAAGGAAGTCAAATTAGTTTATGTGAACACTAAAGAACAGATTGTAGATATATTTACTAAAACATTGTCTAAGGAATCATTTGAGTATTTGAGAGACAGGTTAGGGCTTTCTGCCCCTCCGATAGAGACTTGATTGATGCAGTTTGTCATCAGTCCGACATGCATAACCAGAGATATTATTCATTCTGGCACTGATGAGTGGTGCTACTACTCAAGGGGAGTAGTCAACTCGTAGTTTCAGAGGTTTACATTATTGCTTTGATACTTTTGTCAGATTTATGGCATTGATATCAAAGGGGGAGAGATATTGATGTGAAAATAAAGAAAAAGGAGTTGTATATATTAGGGGGAGAGATTTATTCAGAACTCTACAGAGATATCATTCACATAGATTTTCGGTTGTCTTCCACAAGGGGGGCCTTGTTTGGCACTTCTTGGTACTTAGATGTTTTTCACATCCAGTGTTGCCATCAATGCCAAAGGGGGAGATTGTTGGCATTATGGATGAATTGATTATGTGTTGCATTTATGTTTTGTCATTGATGTCAACACTAGTTGATATGGATGGTTACCGGCAGACAGGTTTTGGTTACCGATAGAAGATCTAGTGTTACCGACAAAAGAGACTATTTGTTGGACACTTCTGGCATGTTTGGATTAGTGAAGTATGTTTGATTTCATGTGTTATATTCTCCATGAGCATGTTTTGGTTAGTTGGTATTGGCTTTGTAACTGGATAATATAATGCATTCTGGTAAACCCTTATCGGCATTGGTTTAAGGCTCTACCGGCAGAGCTTTCTGTAAGGAATCTTGACAGGATGCATAATTGGTGTTGTTGCAGCTTCTACATGGATTTTAGGATACTGAAGATGTTCTTTGATCATGCTTCAACTGCTTGAAGACATTGGTTTGGCGTAGTGGACCCAGAATAGGTCTGGTACCTATCTATGTTATGGACCAATATCATGTTAACATGTACTCTACACGTTACTGGGATGTTTCAAGATGATTTACGGATTTGTTATTGTTGTTTTGGTCTTAAGACGACATGGCATATCATTGTAATATGGATTTATGTAATATTGTTTAGGTGTCTGACCTAATTGGTTTAGGCATTAGAGTTTATATAAAATGATGTAAGATCTCATTTGTAGATCATGGTGTGGGGACTATGTGTCATGGTCTTGCAATGCAATATCATATGAGAAGGATATTTGGTCGATCATAGGTGATCGAATTGGATTAAGGAAGAAGTCAAAGGCCTCTGGTATTGAGCTTAACCGAGACTCTAATTAGGTAGTGTAGATGCTATTTCTGGTAGTTCACTCTATTGGATTGTTGTCCATTTATCTTGAGATGGTTGTAGCCTCTCTGTAGTCAGTGAGACTCTTTTGTAATGAGTAGTACGTTCTAGGCAATGTGCCTTCCTACAAGTGCAGGCCCCTCAAAGTAACACATACTTTCTGTAGAAGTATCATTAGACTATGGGTAGGCTTCCCATCGTGGTTTTTCCCTTTTTGGGTTTTCCATGTACAAATCATGGTGTTGTGTGGTATAGTTGCTTTTCCTTGATTATCTGTTTAATTTTTAAGTTGGATTGTTTATCGGTATCTGTTCTTACCGACATCTGTATCACTTTACTGATACTTTATCTGTTTAAAGGTTATTAAGTGGATTAAAGGTTATAATCTATTAACAACTGATTCACCCCCCCCCCCTCTCAGTTGTTCACTGGTTATCCTAACATTATCGAGAGAAGAGGTCTACTTCTCCTCTTTTTCAACCAAAAATACCACAGCCTAAACCTTCCACTGTCAAGGAGAGAAACATTCCTACTTTTTCAAGTGTTCTTCGTCTTCTCAGCCTTCCACTAAGACTCGACAAAATTGTTGTGCGAGAGAACGTCGACAAAGACACCATGTTTGAGCTCATGAAGCTATCCGTCAAAATATTCAATCTCCTTAGACTCCAACAGTTGACATGATTCCCTTTTCTCCTAAGCAAGATGTTCAACCTACATCTCCAAATCATAAGTTGCATAAAACATGTGATGGTTTTACTCCTATTCATGTTCTTGCTCCTCTTTCTCTAAACTTTGATGAAGAAATGGGTGGAAATGTTATTCATAGTGGCAATACAACTCCTAATGCTTATGATAGTGAGCATCAATATATTGATGTGGACAAGCATTTATCAGATGAGTTTCCACAAACCCTAATCCTAGCTCCTAGATTCAAACAAAGTGACTTACAACATGAGCATAGTCCTTGTTTGGATCTTGTGATAGCTCTATCTGATGTGCTCGATGTCGCTCCTTTGGCATGTTGCTCACCTTCCCAAAATAATGATCAACAAGATCGGGAGGCGGATGTCATGCTAGATTAGCAATATTAGCACTGCAAATATTTCTCCCTCTCCTTTCTTTCTCTTTTGTGACTATTCTTCTATGTGTATCCCTATTCTTCTATTCTTCCCTTAATGTCTACTTGGGGACGATGCAAAGCATTGAGATCTTTTTCTCTTTCATGTTGACTCAAAAGACATCCTCTCTTCCCTTTCTCCTAAGGTAGTGTCCTTCTTTGGGGAATGACTATTAGTATATGCATATACATACATGATATACATGAGTTATCAAACAACATACTAAACTCAAGGAAAGCAACACTACCTTATGTTTTGTGTTCATTATCCTTAGGTTTATTCTTCGATTGGGGGATAAATCCTTGCGATAACATGCTCCCTCCCTTCTCTCTCTCTTGAGTGTATCTTACCTTAAAGAAATCGCTCTGGATAAGACGTGCGCGATCGCTTTAACGTGGGGGCATACACTCCGCTCATATTTTCCTTCTTTGATACTTAGAATTACTTAGTGAACTTTGTTTTTCTTTGTAATCTTTGGTATCCTTTCTTTCATGACTCATAGTGAAGGGATATTTGCTACTTGCAGTCATGGTTCTCCCCTTCTCGATCTTCCCTTTTACTTTGTCAATCGAAGTCATAAGATTCTAAGTCCACTGGGGGCTTGGTGCATCTTGCCTCCTTGACGTGGTAAAATTCTTTCAATCTTGTTTCCTTGTACTTTACCGACAATATTGGCGTACGCTTATACTCCCGCTAAAGTGGGGGCTAAATGTAGTGTCATAAAATTGTGACCCTAGCAATTTTTTACTTCATTAGGGTCCTCATGCACGTGAGTTTGAATCCTCTAGCTTGATTGGAGATCAGGGACTGCTTAGCCCTCAGAAACAACTTCTTCCTTGGCCTCTGCATCACCCTGTCCGCACTCTGCCCTAGAGAAAGGGGTGGGACAAGGGCGTGGAGCCACTATCTCCCCTTGGATAGGGGTGTGGTACCCTTGTCCTCCCAAGACAGGGGTGTGGCACCCCTTTCCCTATCCTATTTTGTGGCAAGACCCTTCCTAGGGTTGCATTGTTGGTTTTGCAATGGGCGGGAAACTCCCCCGATGTCAGTCTGTGATGAAAATAAAATCCACCATGTATTTAAGGGGAATTCATCCTCTCATTTGCATAAGGTTGGATAGGTTGAAGTTGGATAAATTCAAGTTGCACAAGTGATCAAGCATTCAAGAGCATTCAAGCATTCAAGCATTCTTTTCTAGCATTGAGCATTCTCAAGTCTCCCTTCAAGACTAGGTGTTGCATTCAAGTCAAGGATTCAACTATTGAAGAGGATATTGATTCCAACATACAATTCCACACAAGCATTTCTATCAAAATTGCTACTACAGCTTCCCTTGAGGTGATTTACAATCCAATCTTTCATTTACATCTACTTGCAAGTACTTTCTTTTATTAATTTGGTTAATTCCAAAACTGGGGTTTGACCTAAATGTAAACCCCCAATCCCAACCCATTTTCCTCTCTTTTCTATGTGTAGGTTACAGGTGCACCGCTTTACTTTTAGATTTGGGCTTCATTTGCAGAGGAGGAAAAACCCTTTTCATTTCGCATATTTTTTAGATGAACGTGTACATTCCCGCCATGGTCCGGACAACTTTTCTTCAAAATTGCAAGGAGACTTTGTCTCGACATATTACTGCTAGATCTAGGTGTACAGCTTCATCCCATATTCTGATCTCAAGTTATAATGAGTTGTTTATCACTTTTGCACTACATAATTCAATCAATTCCTTTCCATTTGAAATAAGGAAGAGGGGATCAACTTATCATTCCCATTTCATTCAGAATTCAATCTTTATCCTTGAAGGTTGAATCTAGTGAATTTCCTCTCCTTTTCCAAATGTAACTTGGTGAAAAATATTTGATGGGTAACCAATAGTGAAACTCTCATCTCTCTTTGAGGGAAAGGGTAGTTTTCCTCTTGATATATTATTCACCATTTTCAGCACATTACAAAACTGAAAGATGGAGAACTATTGGTGGTTAGGAGATATTTGTGTCATACCAGAGGAGATGAAGATCCCTTATAGAGGAAGAATCTTTTCAAGCCCAGATGTAAGGTATCTGGTAAGTGTTATAAAGTTGTTATCGATAGTGGTAGTTTAGATAATCTTGTTTCAAAAGAGATGGTGAATAAGTTGAAATTGGAGAGATTGAAACACCCTAAGCCTTATCAGATAGCATGGATTTAGGATGTACATAAGTTGTTAGTAAATGAACAATGTTTGGTGAAATTGAAAATTGGGAATGATCGTGATAAAGTCTTGTGTAATATTGTGCCTGTGGATACTTGTCACCATTTGTTGGGTAGACCTCGGTAGTTTGATGGACAGGTAGTACATGATGGGAGGAAGATTACATACACTATTGTGACCAATGGGATGAAGAAAACCTTGTTACCCTTGGAGGAACCTTTGAAAAATGAAGTCTGCAGGAATGCTAGAATTTGTTTGGTAGATGGAAGGAAATTCATGGATGGATTGAGACATGAGAATGTGTGTTTTTCCTTAATTCCTAAGAACACTGAGAAACCAGAACCAAAAGGAGAACACTTGGAAGAGAAAATATTTGCTGACAGAATATGAAGGCATCATTTCAGATAATGTACCTAATGGATTGCCACCTGTGAGAAGTATTAGTCATTGCATGGACTTGGTTCCTGGAGCTAGTTTGCCTACCAAAGTTGCTCACCGATAGAGAATGAAGAACTAAATAGACAAGTGCAGGAGCTACTAAAGAAAGGTTTGATCAGGGAGAGTATGAGCCCTTGTGTAGTACTAGTAGTATTAGCACCTAAGAAGAATGGAGAGTGGAGAATGTGTACCAATTCTAGAGAAATAAACAAGATCACAGTGAAATATTGGTTTCCTTTGCCTAGGATGGATGACATAATGGACTATTTAAGTGGATTAAAATACTTTACAAAGATAGATTTGAAGAATGGATATCATTAGATCAGGATTAGAAAAGGTGATGAGTGGAAGACAACATTTAAGACAAACAAAGGACTGTATGAATGGTTGGTGATGCCTTTTGGATTGCCTAATGTACCGAACTTAATTTCATGAGGAAGATGAATGAGATATTGAAGAAATTCTTGGGTAAGTTTGTTATTGTATATTTGGATCACATTCTGATTTTCAGTAAGATAAAAGAGGAGCATTGGTTGCAGTTAAGACAAGTTTTGCAGAGATTGAGAGAAGAAAAGTTGTTGATCAACGTTAAGAAGTGTACTTTCATGAAGGATGAGTTAGTCTATTTGGGATTTGTGATATCTGAGGATGGTTTGAAGATGGACCCTTAGAAAGTGAAAGCAATTGTTAAATGGTCTACACCAAAAAGCATTGGAGAGGTAAGATCATTTCATGGATTGGCTAGTTTTTATCAAAAATTTATCAGAAATTTTAGTTCAATTTGTAACCCTATGACTGAGACCATGAGAGGAGATCAAAAGGAATTCAAGTTAACCACCAGAGAAAACAAAAGTTTTGAACTGTTGAAGCAAAAAGTGGCTGAGCAACCTATGTTATCTTTACTAGACTTCAATAAAGTATTTCAAGTAGAACAACAATAGGAGTAGTCTTGAGTTAGTAAGGGAGAGAAAGAGCCTATTTCAGTGAGAATTTGAATGATGCTCGAAGGAGATATTCAGTGTATGATCAAGAGTTTTATGCCATAGTTCAAGCCTTGAAGAAGTGGAGACATTACTTGTTACTTAAGGAGTTTGTGTTTTATACAGATCATCAAGCTTTGTAGTATTTGAATAGTCACAGTAAGTTCAATCAGAGACATATGAGATGGGTAGAATTCTTCTAGAGTTACACCTTTATGTTGAAGCATAAAAGTGGGAAATCTAACAAATTTTTTGATGCATTGAGTAGGAGAAGGAATTTTTTGATAGAGATGAGAGTGATAGTATTAGGATTTGAAGATTTGAAGACCTTGTATGATGATGACCCGAATTTTGCAAAACCTTGGAAAGCATGTAAAGAACTGGTTATGGTAGATAGAAGCAAGTGGTTGGATTACTTCATTTAGGATGGGATGTTATTCAAAGGAGTTCAGTTGTGCATACCTAAGAGTTCTATGAGGGGGAATATGATAAAGGAGAAACACAGTGGAGGACTAGCTGGATATTTTGGTATTGACAAAACAGTAGCATTAGTGAGTGAACAGTACTTTTGGCCCTAGATTCATAAGGATGTTAAGAGATATGTGCAAAGTTGTAGAGTTTGTCAAGTTTCAAAGGGTAGTAGTGAGAATGTGGGATTGTATAAACCTTTGATAGTACCGGTAAGACCTTGGGAGGATATAAGCATGGATTGCCTAAAACACAGAGAGGGAATGATTCTATATTTGTGGTAGTGGATAGATTCTCAAAGATGGCTCATTTCATAGCTTGTAAGAAGACATCAGATGTATTGCATGTGGCAAACCTATTTTTCAAGGAGGTAGTGAGATTGCATGGATTACCTAAGAGCATAATTTCAAGCAGAGACACTAAGTTTGCTACCTATTTTTTTAGAACACTTTGGAAGAAGATGAAGACAAATTTGAAGTTAAGTTCTACTTTTCATCCACAGATTGATGGACAAACAGAAGTATTTAACCAGAGTTTGGGAAATTTGTTGAGATGTTTAGTTGGAGATAAAACTGGAAGTTGGGATTTGATCCTTGCACAAGAAAAGTTTGCCTACAATAATTCAGTGAATAAAAGTACTAGAAGAACACCTTTTGAGATTGTTACCAAAGTGCATCCTAGAGGCATATCAAAATTGAGAGACATTAGAAGTGAAGACCGAAGAAGTTTAGAAGCAGAAGACTTTGCAGATCACATGGAAGCATTGCATATTCAAGTTAAGAAACATTTGGAAGACATGAACAGCAAGTATAAGGAGAAGGAAGATGAGAAGAGGAGACATAAGGAATTTTAAGCTGGAAATGAAGTGATGGTATATCTTAGAAAAGAAAGATTCCCTATTGGAACTTATAACAAGTTGCAGATGAAGAAGTTTGGACCTTGCAGGATTTTGAGGAAGTTCAGTTCTAGAAATGCATATGAAGTGGAGTTATCGGATAGTCTGAGTATTTCACCTGTGTTTAACATTGCAGATCTTCATGAGTATCATGGACTAGAATTCAGTGAGGACAGTATTGCAAACTTAGAGAAACAGTTGCACCAGAAGGAACCAGATCAGATTGAAGAGATTTTGGATAGTAGGATTGGGCATAGTACCCGGAGTAGTTAGTATAAGGAGTATCTTGTGAAGTGGAAGGATAGACCAGTTGAAGATTCATCTTGGATTTCTCAGGCATAGCTAGGTCACCTTGGTTTTCCTCTGACCCTGACAAGGTGAGAGGCTCACTTTTCAATAACCCTGGATGTCTGATGCAGGAGCATCCCCGGTTCATAGCAATCTTGCATCAACCAAAAAAACTTTCTTTTTATTTTTCTTTTTGTTTGCAGTTTAAAATTTTCTTTCTATGTGTCCCAATTTTGGCTCACCGGATCTTGTAAAGTTGGATTCAACTTGAAGAATTGATCATCTTTCTTGTTTCCAAATTGCATCGCATTTGGATAATTTTCTAGAAAGATATCGTTATCACTTTCCTTGACAGTTTCATGATATTGATTGACAGCTCTTGTTACCGGTTGCCTGGACTTATTTTGGTGATCTACCATAACCCCTTTCTGAATCTTGTGGAGCCTTGGGCATTGATTTTGATGCTCCTTGGTGTGTGGTTGACCTTTTTTAGTGATTCAAGTTTCATCCTTTGGATTTCCTAGGGGAATCTCTTGGTGGAGGTTGACCTTGTTTATTTAGTGTGTTAGGTCTTGTTCTTTGGGTTTTGATCCCTTTTGAGCTGACTGGATCCTTTGGATCAATATATATAATTGTAATTGTGTATTATAATTTAATTAATTAGAGAATTAAGTAGCTATATTATGCATAGAAGATAGATCTTACGATTCAAGGTCACGGTTGTGACCTATTTTGTATGTTCTACCAGGCCTGTGAGACGATATGCTATAATCTGGATGCTATCGGTTGGATGTAATTAATTTTCATGCAATAAAGCAATTTGTTCTATATTGCCTCCATCATATCTTTGTGTTTTCATTGTGTTTACTCTTGCTGACCGATTTGGATTGATCTGTTTGAGGTCCCTCCTCACTGTCGACTGCTTCAACATCATATGACCCCTAACAACACCATATGGTGTCCTAAGGGCTCATATCATCTCCTAAGGGGTTATAGGACACCATATGACCACTTAGGACACCATACAACCTCTAACGATACCTAAGGTGTCATATGGTGTTGTTAGAGGTTGTATGGTGTCCTAAGAGGTCATAGGACACCATATAACTGCTTAGGACACCATACAACCCCTAACAACACCATATGGTGTCCTACGGGCTCATATGGTGTCCTAAGGGGTCATAGGACACCATATGATCCTTCAGGATACAATATGACCCCTAAAAACACTTAAGGGGTCATATGGTGTCGTTAGGGGTCTTATGGTGTCCTAAGGGGTCATAGGTTTCCTATGATCACTTAGGACACCATACGACACCTAAGGTGTCATATGGTGTCATTAGGGCTCATATGGTGTCCTAAGGGGTCATAAGACACCATATGACCCCTTAGGATACAATATGACCCCTAACAACACTTAAGGGGTCATATAGTGTTGTAAGGGGTCAGAGGACACCATATGACCCCTTAAAAAACCATACAACCT
The DNA here is from genome assembly GCF_030272615.1 of Cryptomeria japonica. Taxonomy (NCBI): domain Eukaryota; kingdom Viridiplantae; phylum Streptophyta; class Pinopsida; order Cupressales; family Cupressaceae; genus Cryptomeria; species Cryptomeria japonica. Next base: position 645,259,686 of record NC_081415.1, on the reverse strand, counting down.
CTAATGACACCTTATGGTGTCCTAAGGGATCATATGGTGTCCTAAGGGGGTCATAGGACACCATATGACCCTTTAGGATATAATATGACCGCTAACATCACCTAAGGGGCCATTAGGTGTTGCTAGAGGTCATATGGTGTCCTAAGGGGTCATAGGACATCATATGGCCCCTTAGAATACCATATGATCCCTAACGACACTATATGGTGTCTTAAGGGATCATATGGTGTCCTAAGGGGTCATAGCACACCATATGACCCCTTAGGACACCATACGATCCCTAACGACACCCAAAGGGTCATATGGTGTCGTTAGGCATCGTATGGTGTCCTAGGGCTCATATGGTCTCCTAAGGAGTCATAAGACCCCATATGACCCGTTAGCATACAATATGACCTCTAAACACACCTAAGGGGTCATATGGTGTCATTAGGGGTATATGACCCCTAACAACACCATATGACCCCTTAGGTGTTGTTAGGGGTATATGACCCCTAACAACACCATATGACCCCTTAGGTGTTGTTAGGGGTCATATTGTGTCATAAGGGGTCATATGGTGTCCTACGACCCCTTAGGACACTATATGAGTGTTGGCAATATGCATGAATTGATTATGTGTTGTATTGATGTTTTGTCATTGATGTCAACACTATCTGTTATGGTTGGTTACCGACAGACAGGTTTTGGTTACCGGTAGAAGATCTTGTGTTGCCAGTAAGGGTTTAAGGTTTAACTGGCAGAGCTTTCACTAAGAAACTTTGACAAAATGCATAAGTGGTGTTGGTACGACTTCTAGATGGAATTCAGGATGCAGAAGGTGATCCTTGGTCATGCCTCGACTGGTTGGAGACATCTCTTTGGCGTGGTAGACCCAGATTAGGTTTGGTACCTATCTAGGTTATGGACCTGTATCATGATAACGTGTTCTCTACACGTTACCAGGATTTTTTATGGATTGGTTATTGTTGTTTTGGTCTAAAGCCAACGTGGCATATCATTGTAATATGGATATATGTAATGATCTTATTGTAATATCTTTTAGGTGGCTGACCTAATTGGTTTAGGCCTTAGGATTTGTATAAATTGATGTAAGATCTCATTGTAGATCATGTGTCATGGTCGTGGAATGAAATATCATATGCGAAGGAGATTTGTTTGATCATAGGTGATCAAATTGGGTTTAAGTAAGAGGTCAAAGGCCTCCGGTATTGAGCTTAATCGGGACTATAATCAGGCATGGTAGATGCTATCTCTGGCAGTTCATTCTTCTATATTGTTGTCCAATTATCTTGAGGTGGTTATAACCTCTCTGTAGTTAGTGAGACTCCTTTGTAGTGAGTAGTACGCTCTTGGCAGTGTGCCTTCCTACATGTCCAGGCCCCTCATTGTATCACATACTTTTTGCGGAAGTATCATCTGACTGTGGGTAGGCTTCCCACCGTGTTTTTTCCTTTACCAAGTTTTCCATGTACAAATCATGGTGTTATGTGGTATGGTTGCATTGTGTTAATTCTCTATTTCATTCTTAAGTTTTATTTCTTACCGGTATCTCTTTCTGCTATTCCGGTATTCAATGGTTATATGCTTCGGTTAAAGGTTTCAAAGTGTTTTGATTAATATAATCTGTTGACAACTGATTCACCCCCCCCCCCTCTTAGTTGTCCACCGATTATCCTAACAATTGGTATCAGAGCTTTGGTCCTCTTTTGCATAAGCTTAACCACATGAGGTAGATCCTATAGTAGCTAATACTTCAAATCCATCGACAACTATTTTCAGAAGAGAAATCCCTAAGCTTGATGGAACAAATTATGGGATATAGAAAATCTGAATGGAGACTCATCTTAGATGTCTTGGCAAGGATATTTAGGAGATCACTAAGAAAGGATATACACCTTATGATCTGGCATCTGGCAATCCTGCTCCTGCAGACCTAGACAAGAATACTAAAAATGATTGCAGAGCTAGAGAAGCCCTCTTGTGTGCACTAGTTGATCAGAAAATCATGGTATTGACTAATAAATCATTGGCAAAGGTTATGTGGGATAAATTGCAAAATCTGAATGAAGGTGATCCTACTATCAAAATTGCTAAACTTGATGGTTACCAGGTAAGATATGAGAACTTGAAGATGGAAGATAATGAAAGAATTGCTACATTTATGGAAAGAGTAAATGAGGTTATCATGGGAATTCAATGTTGTGGAGGGTCTCTGAGTGAAGATGAAATAGTTTCCAAAGTCTTGAGAGCCCTTCCCCCAGCTTACAAGATGAAGGTAGCTGCAATTAATGAATTGAGAAAAAATGGCAAATACTCTAGTTAACAAAGACATTCTGATTAGGAAATTATCTGCTTTTGAGCTTGAAGAATTTGGACCTTTTGGAGCTGCAAAGTCTAAACCTGCTTTTCATGCATCATCATCTATCAGCAAAAGTGATTGGAAAACCTTATATGAAAAGGAATTGGAAGATATGAGGAAAGAGGATGAAGAATTTGAGCAACTTGAAGCCTTATTTGCTAGAAGAATACCTAAAGGACTGGCAGGAAGTAAGTATGAAGGAAAAGAACCTTATAAATGTTCTGCATGTAATAAGATTGGTCATTTTGCATCTAGATGTCCTTAAAGGAATGAAAGATTTGCAGAAAGAGTTGAGAAATCATTTAAGCCTAATCAAAATAGATATAGATTCAAGAAAAGTAAACAATGCTACATAGTGGATGAGGAAGGAGTAAGTGATGAGTTTGAGGATGAACCGGTAGCAGACTCTGCTAGTGGATCTGGCAATGGAAAGGAATGGGTGTTCTATGCTTTAAAAGAAGATGAACCAGAACTGGCTATCAAGAATGAAGAAAAGGCCCTAGTAGCAAAAGTTGAAGATAATGATGAATGGGTAATTGATTGTGGATGCTCACATTATATGGCTGGAGATAAAAGAAAATTTATATCCCTGCAAGAATACAATGGCGGTCAAGTCAGATTTGGAGATGACAAAGCATGTATGATCAAAGGTAGAGGTATTATTTCTTTGGATGGCAAGCATAATACTGATAATGTCTATTATTTAGAAGGTTTAAAGCATAATCTTTTAAGTGTTGGTCAATTGGTGGACAAGGGATCCCAACTTCAGTTTAAAGATAGAAAATGAAAAATCATTAGCAAAATTGGTCTAGAGATTGCAACCAGTACTCAGACTGGAGGTAATATCTTTCACTTGAACACAGGTAATAGGACATGTTTGATTGCTCATATTGATGGGAGTTGGTTATGACATAAGAGGTTGTGTCATATCAATTTTGATTGTTTTGTTAAGATTAGTTCAACAAAGGTAGTTAGAGATATACCTAAGATTATAAAGCCTCATAATACAGTATGTAAGGAATGTCAATTGGGAAAGAAAGTTAGAACTTATTTTAAGAGAATACATGATAAATCTAATGATGTGCTTGATTTGATTCACACTGACTTATGTCGTCCAGCAAGGACTAGAAGTTTTCAAGGTGATAGTTATTTCATGCTGATAATTGATGATTATTCTAGAATTATGTGGGTGAATTTTCTAAGGGAGAAGTCTAAAGCCTTTGAGAAATTCAAGATCTTTAAAGAAAAGGTAGAAACAGAAACTAGATTGAAAAGCAAATGTCTAAAATCAGATCATGGCGGTGAGTTCACTTCTCATGAATTTAACAATTATTGTGAGACAAATGGAATTAGGAGACAATTGTCTGCACCCCAAACTCCTCAGCAAAATGGAGTAGTGGAAAAGAAGAATAGAACCATTTTGGATGCAACAAGAACTATGATGATGGAAGCCAAATTGCCTCACATCTACTGGAGAGAAGCAGTGAGTACAGCAGTCTACACATTTAACAAATTTCACATCAAAGGTGAAACCAGTAAGACCCCTTATGAATTATGGTTTGAACATACAGCTACTATTAAATATTTCAGAATATTTGAAAGTAAATGTTATATCAAAATGGATGATTCAATTGGGAAGTTTGATCCTAGATGTGATGAAGGGATATTTCTTGGATATTCAATTCAAAGAAAAGCATATAGATTTTATAACAAAAGATTGCATAAAATTATGGAGAGCGCTAATGTGAAAGTGGATGAGCAATACATAAATCAATCTATATCATATGATAGGGAACTGGCAGTGGAAATGATCATAACTAAACTGGAAAAGCCTCAACCGGTACAAGACACTGAGACAATTACACTGGCATCTATTATTGAATCTTGTAAAGATAAACATTGGTTAAAAGCTATGGAAGATGAATTAGATGAAGAATGAGACTTGGACTTTAGTTCCCCGGCCTAAAAATAAGAGTGTTATTGGAAATAAATGGTTTTTTAGAAATAAATTAAATGAGGATGATCAAGTTGTAAGAAACAAGGCTAGACTAGTTTGTAAAGGATATTCTCAAATGAAAGGAATTGATTATGGTGAGACATTTGCACCTGTAGCTAGAATTGAAGCTGTTACACTATTTCTTACCTATGCAGCTTATAAGAACTATAGGGTCTATCAAATGGATGTTAAATGTGCATTCTTGAATGGTGAACTTGAGGAAGAGGTATACATTGAGCAGCTTGATGGATTTTCATTGACAGATGAAAAAGAAATGGTTTGCAGGTTGAGGAAAGCATTATATGGATTGAAACAAGCTCCTAAAGCTTGGTATGCAAGGTTGAATAAATATATTTTGAAGCTTGGTTTTACTAAAGGCAATGCTGATAGTAATTTATATTAGAAGATCATTGATGATGATATTCTGATTATTGAAGTATTTGTTAATGATATCATTTTTGGAGGTGAAGATAAACTGTGCATGGAATTCTCTAATAATATGAAGAATGAATTTGAAATGTCAATGATTGGTGAGATGAGATTTTTCTTAGGTTTGCAGATTACTCAAACTGACAAAGGCATCTTTATTTGTCAAACTAAGCATCTAAGGGAATTGTTGAAGAAGTTTGGTATGGATAATTCCAAACTGGTAAGTACTCCTATGGTGACAAGTGAGACATTATCTATCAAAGATACATATGCATGAGTAAATTCAACAACGTATAAGTATATGCTTGGTGGCTTGTTATATCTAACTCAAACTAGACCGGATATTATGAATGTAGTTTGTATTGTTTCAAGATATCAAAGTAATCCTAAACAAAATCATGAATTTGCAGTAAAGAGGATATTCCAGTATTTGCAAGGAATAACAAAATATGGCTTATGATATTCTAGAGATGATAACTACACTTTATGTGCATATACAAATTCAGATTGGGCAGGAGATACTGATGGCAGGAAGAGCACTTATGGTGGAGCTTTCTTTCTTGGAAAGAAATTGGTTTCATGGATTAGCAAAAAATAGTCATGCATTTCTTTATCTACTGCAGAAGCTGAATATGTTGCAGCAGCAACTAATTGCACTCAATTCTTGTGGATGAAGCAAATGTTGAAGGATATTAAGGTAATTGTAGTGAACCAGTAGTTATCTATTGCGATAACTCTACAACTATTCACATGTCTAAAAATTTGGTATTTCACTCCAAGACTAAGCACATATCAATAAAATATAACTTTCTGAAGGACAAGGTGAAAGAAAAGGAAGTCAAATTGGTTTATGTGAACACTAAAGAATAGATTGTCGATATATTCACTAAACCACTGTCTAAGGAATCATTTGAGTATTTGAGAGACAAGTTAGGGGTATATACCCCTCCGGAAGAAACTTAATTGATGGAGTAGACCATCAGTCTGGTATGCATCATCATCTTTATCCTTTGCTTCAGGTTGATGTAGTGGTGCTACTACTCAGGGGGAGCAGTTAGCTTTGAGATTCAGATGCTTATATTCTTGCTTTGATATTTTTGTTAGATTTCTAGCATTGATGTCAAACGAGGAGAGATAGTGATGTGAAAAAAAATTGAGAACTTTATAAAGATATTATTCACAGGGGGAGAGTTATTGATATTCAGAGCTATATGCAACAGATTGCTAGTTGTCTTCCATAGGGGGAGACTTGTTTGGAATTTATTAGTACTTAGATGTTTTTCACATCTAGTGTTGCCATCAATGCCAAAGGGGGAGACTATCGATAATATGGATGAATTGATTATGTGTTGCATTGATGTTTTGTCATCGATATCAACACTATCTGTTATGGTTGGTTACTGGTAGAAGATCTTGTGTTACCGGTAAGGTTTTAAGGTTTAACCGACAGAGCTTTCATTGAGAAATTTTGACAGAGTGCATAGGTGGCATTGATGCGGCTTCTAGAAGGAATTCAGGATGCAGAAGGTGATCCTAGATCATGCCTCGACTAGTTGGAGACATCGCTTTGGCATGTGGACCCAGATTAGGTTTGGTACCAATCTAGGTTATGGACTGGTATCATGATAATGTGTTCTCTACACATTACCGAGATTTTTTATGGATTTGTTATTGTTATTTTGGTCTAAAGTCGACATGGCATATCATTGTAATATGGATGTATGTAATGATCTTATTGTAATATCTTTTAGGTGGCTGACCTAATTGGTTTAGGCCTTAGGGTTTGTATAAATTGATGTAAGATCTCATTATAGATCGTGTGTCGTGATCATGGAATGAAATATCATATGCAAAGGAGATTTGGTCGATCATAGGTGATCGAATTGGGTTTAAGTAAGAGGTCAAAGGCCTCCGGTATTGAGCTTAATCAGGACTGTAATTAGGCATGGTAGATGCTATCTCTGGTAATTCATTCTTCTGGATTGTTGTCCAATTATCTTGAGGTGGTTATAACCTCTCTATAGTCAATGAGACTCCTTTGTAATGAGAATTACGCTCTAGGTAGTGTGCCTTCCTGCATGTGCAAGCCCCTCATTATATCACATACTTTCTATAGAAGTATCATCTGATTGTGGGTAGGCTTCCCACTGTGGTTTTTCCCTTTACCAGGTTTTCCACGTACAGATAATGGTGTTATGTGGTATGGTTGCATTGTGTTAATTCTCTGTTTCATTCTTAAGTTTTATTGCTTACCGGTATTTGTTTCTACTATTCTGGTATTCAATGGTTATATGCTTCGGTTAAAGGCTTTAAAGTGGTTTAATTAATATAATATGTTGACAACTGATTCACCCCCCCTCTCAGTTGTCCACTAGTTATCCTAACAATGAGCCCTTAGGACACCATACGGTGTCGTTAGGGGTCGTATGGTGTCCTGCGGGTTCATATGGTGTCATATTGTATCCTAAGGGGTCATATGGTGGCATGTGACCCCTTAGGATACAATATGACCCCTAATGACACCTAAGGGGTCATATGACACCATATGAACTTGTAGGACACCATACAACCCCTAACGACACCATATGGTGTCCTAAGGGCTCATATGGTGTTCTTAGGGGTCATAGGACATAATATGATCCCTTATGACACAATATGACCCCTAACGACACCTAAGGGTCCATATGGTGTTGTTAGAGGTCATATACCCCTAATGACACCATATGACCCCTTAGGTGTTGTTAGGGGTCATATTGTATTCTAACAAATCATATGAGGTCCTATGACTCCTTAGGACACCATATGAGCCCTTAGGACACCATACGGTGTTGTTAGGGGTCGTATGGTGTCCTAAGGGGTCATATGGTGTCCTATGACCCCTTAGGACACCATGTGATCCCTAACGGCACCACATGAATGCTTACATGTTGTTAGGGGTCATATTGTATCTTAAGGGGTCATATGTTGTCCTATGACCCCTTAGGACATCATATGAGCCCTTAGGACACCATAAGTCTTGTTAGAGGTCGTATGGTGTCCTATGACCCCTTGCAACACCATATGACCCCTAACAACATGATATGACCCCTTAGGATGCCATACAACCTCTAATGACACCTTACTGTCTCCTAAGAGCTCTTATGGTGTCCTAAGGGGTCATAGGACACCATATGACCCCTTAAGATACAATATGACCCCTAATGACACCTAAGGGGTCATGTGGTATCGTTAGGGGTCATGTGGTGTCCTAAGGTGTCATGGGACACCATATGACCCCTAACAACACCATATGGTGTCCTAAGGGCTCATACGGTGTCCTAAGGAGTCATAGGACCCCATATGACCCCTAACAACACCTAAGGGGTCATATGGTGTTGTTAGGGATCATATGGTGTATTATGACCCTTAGAACACCATACGACCCCTAACGACACCATATGACACCATAGGTGTCATTAGGAGTCATGTGGTGTCTTAAGGGGTCATATATTGTCCTATGACCCCTTAGGACACCATATGACCCCTTAGGACAACATATGAGGCATTAGGACACCATATGGTGTTATTAAGGTTTGTATGGTTTCCTAAGGGGTCATTTTGTATCTTATGACACCTTAGGACACCATAAGACCCTTAATGACACCATATGACCCCTTAGGTGTTGTTAGGGGTCATATTGTGTCCTAAGGGGTCATATGGTATCCTATGACCCTTTAGACCACTATATGAGCCCTTTGGACACCATATGGTGTCGTTGGGGGTCATATGGTGTCCTAAGGGGTCATAGAACACCATATGACCGCTTAGGATGCCATACGACCCCCAATGACACCATATGGTGTCCTATGGGCTCATATAGTGTCCTAAGGGGTCATAGGATACCATTTGACCCCTTAGGACACCCTACGACCCTTAACAACACCTATGGTGTCATATGGTGTCCTAAGGGGTCACTGGACACCATATGATCCATGAGGACACCATACGACCCCTAACAACACCATATCATGTCCTAAGGGGTGATAGGACACTTCATGATCCCTTAGGATACAATATGACCCCTAATAACACCTAAGGGGTCATATGGTGTTGTTAGGGGTCATATGGTGTCCTAAGGGTTCATAGGATACCATATGAACCCTTAGAACATCATAAGACCCCTAATGACACCATATGGTGTTCTAAGGGCTCACATGGTGTCCTAAGGGGTCATAGGACACCATACAACCCCTAACGACACCATATGGTTTCCTAAGTGGTCATAGGACACCATATGACCCCTTAGGACACCATACGACACCTAAGGTGTCATACGGTATTGTTAGGGGTCATATGTTATTCTAAGAGGTCATAGGACACCATATAAACCCTTAAGACACTATACGACCCCTAACAACACCATATAGTGTTCTAAGGGCTCATATGGTGTCCTAAGGGGTCATAGGAAACCATATCACCCTTTAGGATACAATATGACCCCTAATGAAACTTAAGGGATCATATGGTGTCGTTAGGGGTCTTATAGTGTCCTAAGGGGTCATAGGACACCATATGACTCGTCGGGACACAATATGACCCCTAACAACACCTAAGGGGTCATCTAGTGCTATTAAGGGTCATATGGTATAGCAAGGGGTCATAGAACACCATACAACCTATAACAACACCTTATCATTTCCTAAGGGCTCATATCATGTCCTAAGGGGTCATAGGACACCATATGACCCCTTAGGATACAATATGACCCCTAACAACACCTAAGGGGTCATATGGTGTCGCTAGGGATCGTATGGTGTCCTAAGGGGTCATAGGACACCATACAACCCCTAACAACACCATATGGTGTCTTAAGGGCTCATATGGTGTTCTAAGGGGTCATAGTAGGGCCCCATATGACCCCTTATGTGTCTAAGGGCTCATATGGTGTTCTAAGGGGTCATAGGGCCCCATATGACCCCTTAGGATACAATACAACCCCTAACAACACCTAAGGGATCATATGGTGTCGTTATGAGTCATATGGTGTCTTATGACCCTTAGGACACCATACAACCCCTAACAACACCATATGACACCTTAGGTGTCATTAGGGGTTTTATGGTGTCCTAAGGGGTCATATGGTGTCCTATGACCCCTTAGGACACCATATGATCCCTCAGGACACCATATGCTATCGTTAGGGTTTGTATGGTTTCCTAAGGGGTCATATGGTGTCTTATGACCCCTTAGGACACCATAAGACCCCTAACAACACCATATGACCCCTTAGGGGTCGTTAGGGGTCATATTATGTCCTAAGTTGTCATATGATGTCATATGACCCCTTAGGACACCATATGAGCCCTTAGGACACCATATAGTATCGTTAGGGGTTATATGGTGTCGTCGAGACACCGTCTGAACCCTTAGGACACCATACAAGCTCTAACGACAACATATGGTGTCCTAGGGGCTCATATAGTGTCCTAAGGGGTCATAGGACACCATATGACCCCTTAGGAAACCATACGACACCTAAGGTGTCATATGGTGTTGTTAGGGGTCGTATCATGTCCTAAGAGGTCATAGGACACCATATAACCTCTCAGGACACCATACGACCTCTAACGACACCATATGGTGTCTTAAGGGATCATATGGTGTCCTATAACCTATAGGACACCATATGACCCTTTAGGATACAATATGACCCCTAATGACACTTAAGGGGTCATATGGTTTCGTTAGGGATCCCATGGCTTCCTAAGGGTCATAGGACACCATATGACCCCTTAGGACACCATACGACCTCTAACGACACCGTATATTGTCCTAAGGGTTGATATGGTGTCCTAAGGGGTCATAGGAAACCATATGACCCTTGAGGATTCAATATGACCCCTAACAAGACCTAAGGGGTCATATGGTGTCCTGAGGGGTTATAGGACACCATACGACCCCTAACAACACCATATGGTGTCCTAAGGGCTCATGTGGTGTCATTAGGGGTTGTGTGGTGTCATAAGGGGTCATAGGACACCATATGACCCCTTAAGACACAATATGACCCCTAATGACACCTTAGGGGTCATATTGTGTTCTAAGGTGGGAAGATGAACCATTATTACAATATAAAAAGTAGTGCCGATACTAATTAAAAAAATAAGTTCAGATCACCCCGTGTGAGCGAGCATGAGGTTTAAGGATGAAAATGATAAATCAATATATACTCCCCTTCTCTCCCTCCCTCGGCCCTTTCCCATCCCCCTCCTCTCTCTCTTTGTCCCTCGCTCACTCTCACCCTCTCTCTCCCTCTCTCACCTTCTCTCTCCCCCTCTCCCCTTCTTTGTCCCTCACTCACTCTCCCTCTTGATGTCCCTCACTCACTCTTCATCTCTCTCTCCCTCTCCCCTTCTCTCTCTCTTTTTCTCACTCACTGACTCTCTCTCTCTCTTCCCTTCCCCACCTTCTCTCTCCCACTCTCTCTCCCTTTCCCCTTCCCCCCCTCTATCTCCCTTTCCCCTTCTCCCCCCTCTCTCTTTTTATCTCTCCCTCTCTCCCCTTCTCTGTCTTCCTCTCCCTCTCCCTTTGTCTGTCTCTTTGTCTCACTCATCGGCTCTCTCTCTTCCCTTCCCCCCTTTCGTCTCTTTCTCTCTCTCTCTCTCTAGAGATTACTTCAATGGCGAATATTCACCAATGGTGAATTTTTCACGTTGGCGACTTGGGAAATGGTGAATATTTTGCACCGACTGGGGGGTGGCCATGTCGCCAGAACATTATCAATTTTCATCAAATTCATGGCCCAATCACCATATGTTGTATGTAATTAAATGTTTCTATGCGAAGATTTCACCAATACAATATATGATGGACACACAGTAAATTTAATTTTTTCGCCTACACTCTCCAATGTTGCCTTAATAGACAACCATAATTTGCCTATAAACATATGAAGATTTGTTAGCCAGGAGGACCCAATTCGCCTGGCATTTTTCCAATGTGTGTCTCCATTCACCCCAACTTTCGCCAACTATATTGTATTTGCCAATTATTTGGACAACCCATAATCACCTTGAAAATTACATAAGTCGTGTTATAGTTACGTGGGATTCGCCAAATATTTGTATACCATATAAAATTCCCGCGGAATTCACCATATTAGGATTAGTATAAATACATTCAAAGATCAGATCTATCACTACACAATCTGGTGGGTTCTAGGCTCTGAATTCTGATCAATAGCAAAGTTTCAGACCAAGGAAAATCATTGTTGTTAACTGCATTGGCGACTGCTAGTGACCTAAAGGTGAGCGATCATATTTTTGATGTGTTATAATATTATTCTGAATTTATCTATATTTGTTTGCACTGTTGATTTCATTCTTATTTGGTGGGGACCTGTCAGTGCCAAGTGGTCAGCCAAGAGATTCAGACCTCAGACATCTAGATTGTAGGTCCTAGGGCCAATGAAACATATCTTATACTTTATAGTCTATTATTGCTTCTTCAACAAATTGATATTTTTTTGGCAGCCTTTATTTCATTGGAGATGTCGAACAAGAAGAAGGGTAGGAAACCTAAATGTGGGGAAGGCCATGAGAGGCCAACAAAAAGTAGAACATTGTCTTCATACTTTGGCTTTGGAAAAGATTGTGGTGAAAATCAGGAAGGTACATCATCACAAGTACAAGTACAAAATTCGCAACCTACACCGCATGTTGAAGATGACGGCGAACTTGATATCTCAGATCAGGTTGTTCTTGAAGAAGATTATCTGGTAGATGCCCAAGTTATCCGGAATGATATAATCTACTTGGGTGATAATGCCATTGATGATAATGCATGGAAGGGGAAAAGAAAAGACAGATCAAAAAAGGATCAACCACAATCAAAAAAGGATCGGGAGTGGGATATGTCAGTGAGGAATTTTTAAATTAATTAGGCATCAAATTATCCATTCATTGAACCAATGGAGAATCCAATTTAAGGTGAGCCTCCAATAGAATGTAGGTGTAAGATTTGCACTTGGAAACATAACAAGGAAACTAGGTTGCAGCTAAATTTGACACCCTAGAAAAGCATATGGGTAAAGTTTATGAAAAAAAAATGATAGACAGAGTTAAAAAATCAATGATAAGATGGAAAATAAAGGAGGAATATAAGCATGTGAGGAATGATGAAGAGTATTATTTTCATGAGAAAAAATAGATGAAGCTTGTTGAAGTTAAAGGTTATATTGAAGCTAGTTTTGGAAAAGCAATGCAAATATAACAACTAGGAAAAGTTGTTCACTTAAGCGTTGTTTTTTATATTTTGAGAAGAGGGTGTGCTATGATAGATTTCCCATCAACTAGTGGTTTATTACACCTTTTGAAAGTTCCTAACTATCCTAATAGACACTGGTCAGTAAACAGTGGATGGGAATGGGCAAGTTGTCTTGTTGAGGTTGAAAAAGATGTAAAGGAAAAAATAAGAGAGTCAAACTTTATTGCATTTTCTTTAGATGAAATTATAGCAATAGACAATACTTCCTGGGTATGCATGCATGATTATACTATATAGAATCATGCCCACCAACCTCATCTACTATCTATTGCTAAAATGAAGGAGAGTGCGACAACGGAAAAATTATTTCAACTAGTAAAGAGAAGTTTAATTGAATATGAAGGTATGGATGACATGATGGTTGCCAAAAATTGGTGTGTATTGGAGCAGATGGAGCTTCAGTAATGCAAGGTCATAGGAACAGTCTTTGTATAAAGATTGAAAGTTCATTTGCACCGTACATTACTGCAATTCACTACATGGCTCATAGAATGAATCTAACTTTTGGAATTGTGAGCAAGTATGCTTCGGTAAAAAAAATTAAAATTTTAATCAGAGAGCTCTACTCACACTTCTGTCAAAGTCCCAAGCAATTTATGGAATTTCAACACTTTGCTGATGCAATAACTGATGGGAACAAGCTTCTCAAGGATAATGATACCAGATAGATCTCTTTGGATGGTCCAGCGCATCGAGTTTTTTCAGAATATCCATCCTTGATTGGACTATTTCACACAACTCGCGACGAATCAGATCAACCAAAATTTCATGACCTTCTTCAGAGGTTAAGTAATCTAGAGACACTCTTAACTTAGTAGCTCTTCTGCCCATGCTAGAGGAAATGAGGAATATTATGAAGGCTGCCCAAAAAAAAGCTTTGTATATTGCAAAATATGCTACACTGAGTAAGATGACATGCATGACCCTTGACAATCTCTATCGAAATCAACCAACGCTATCTGATGGAAAATTTGTTAAGTGGCAGACACTCACAAATTTGAACAATCCTGATAACTTTTTACAAATCGGTGCAAATGGGGAGGTATGTGCCAATGTACGAGGAGTTGAGATACCAATGTACTTCTATGCCACAAATGACCCCAAGGAACCAGGAAAGCGCCCCCAAGAAGCAACTAGCAAGAGTTACAAGGGAAGATTTTGAAAAGATTGTTGAGTCTATAACTACTTCTGTGAAAAAAATTACCTATGATCCTTCCTCACAAATTAGAAATGGATTCCCTCCTAAAAACCTACTCGAAGCCATGTCTATTGTGTTTCCTAAATATTGGAGCCCCAACAGTGCAGCTGATTTTCGAAGTAAGCTACTAACTTTGATAAAACAATTTTGCATATCCAGGGAATTGAATGGAGTAACTATAAAAGTAATATTAGAAGAAACTCATCTTAAAGATAAATCATCTCATTTTGCATACACTATGAGGGAACAATATGGCACAATGGAGAGCCCCCGCGAAGAGGGATCAGTAACAAGGCTTTGGAAATATATAGCTGACAACACAGCATTGCATGATTCAATGCCAGAATATTTGAAGCTTGTTGATTTATGTCTTGCCATGATATTGGGTTCGGTGGAAGATTAGAGAGTTTTTAGTTCTTTGGGGTTCCTAAAATCAAAGCTAAGAAACAAACTAGACAAAAATTTGGAAAATTGCTTGAGGCTCTATACATCTAGTTATGATGTCCACACTTTTCCTTATGAGAAGGCACTACAAATTTGGAGGTCCAAATGTGAAAGAAGAGGTTTGGGAAACACTTCAAACCAACGTGCCAGTGGGACTATTGACTCATGTACTGGACCTACTGGTAGCATTGAGATGCAGTTCAACGAAGGTATGCAGACTCAGAGTGAAGAAAACACAAACAAGAATCAAGAAAGCTCTGAATTTGATGAGGATGAATGACAACTGTAAGAGATTGGTATTTGTTAATCTTATTACTGTATCTCATCATTCATATTACAAAAGCATATTATTATGGTTGATAACTTGATGATATTTTATGAGTCTCAACTTTTTGCAATTAGAATTTAATATAGATTTGTAATTATATTTTTCAACTTTCTATTTCTAGATTTAAAATAGAATAATAAAAGACCATAATGTGTTTATTGATACAGAGATGTTTATTTAGACATGTTTGAGAACTTATATTTTCATTAATTCTTTTAAAATATAGCCATATGATACAACTCATTCAATATACCACTCTGTGTGATTCTCCATGCAAAAGTCAATACAATGTTTCAGAACCCTTTGCAAATGACCCTGAATTCCCTTTTATAGAAACAAGGGAGAAACAATAGCTTTAGGTCAATTTGCAACATGTGAAGACTCAACATCAAAATCACAAACTTAGGCTTCAACACAAATTTAGTTTTACATGGCCACAACAGGTCGGATCAGCAATTTAACAACTGATACATGTTTGATGTCTCCTGTTCAAAAAATAGAGTTCAAAATTAAATATTAATTCAAGCCATGACAAATTAAATATAGATAATAGCAATGCCCAAAACCTAGTAATCAAAAATAGAGAAATGAAGAAATGTTAAAACTTGGGAGAATTTGAGAATACAAATTTGCAGGCTGAAGGTTTTCACTATTCATCATAGATTCATAGGTTGGATTAGCAATAGCGAGTGTTGTTTTTTTCCTGTTCATAAAATAGAGTTATTTCAAGCGATGCCAAATTCCAAATAGAAAAAACATAAAACCTTGAAATTAAGAGTAAAAGCAGAAAATTGTGCAATATATACTATGATTCTTAAGATTTATGTGCCAGTTTTTGTAGGGTGCTCCACTCTTCATCTAATGGAAGGTCAATATTCTTTAAACTATGGAAAGTCAACTACAACTTCATCAACAATCCATATTTAGAAGAGTGACTTGACATCCTTGTTTCACCCAATACCATATTCAAAGTTGTAAATGGTTTGATGAATTCCAGGAAGATTTGGGGAGTTGTGTTCTTAGGAAGAAAGTCTAAATCAGACTTCATTTTTATCTCCATGTTTTTTCGTAAGCTTATTTTCCAATGAATTTATTTGATAGGTCAATAGTCTTAGGAAAACCAAGTTTAATCAAAGTAGTTGTCTTATCTTGTAGCTTCAATATCTTTTTGCCACATTTATTCATAACTTCTGATGTTTCCCTTAGTTTCTGGCATTTTTTAAGGATAGATGATGTCTTAACTATGGCATCAATGCGGCTCTTAATTCCCTTGGATGCCAAATAGTTGTCATTGGTACTATAGACTACTTGCAAAATCTATTTTTCCATATCCTCTTTTGAATAAACATGTATGCTCTTCTCAATGTACCCTTTGATTTTCATATAAATTATTCTTAGACTTTCATTCAATTCAAACCATCACACAACTTGTCACTCCTCTGCATTATTCGCCCCCAAATGTTTTCTTGTATATACTTCATTGTATTTTTCATATTATCTTTCAATCTATCCTCCGAATTTTTAATTTTATCATTGGCATTGTGCAGGTCTTCTTTCATTTGTGCACATTTTTTCCTTTCTTCCTCTACTTCCTCTTCCAAATCTTTTTCTTTTTCTTGTCATGATCCAATAGGTGTTGTATTTTTCTTATTTCGGTAGCAGCAAACTCATAACTTTTGTATAATTTTTGAAAACTGCCTCTTTCCTCATCAAATTTTTTACTATTTTTATCCATTTTTTCTCTCAGGTCCTTCAATTTTGCATCCATCTTTTCCTTCTCTACAATTTCTACTGCAAAGCCCGAATTTTTTATCCTTTTTTGTAAATCGTTGCACTTGTTATCTGCTGCTTTCCTCTTTGATTTTTCCTTTGCCATGTGTGCCTATAACTTTTCTATTTGTTTCTCCAGTTTATTTTTTTCCCTCTCCACCTTTAGCAGTGAAGTGTAGACCACTTCATTAGTCCTTTTTGACACACTAATTTTGTCCACATTATGTACATTGGAAAAATCCATTTGGAGGGTGCTAACTTGAAATTCAGAGGGATCTATCTAACTATGTGGTGGATTTTTATCTTTAGTTGGTGGCATAACAACCATGAACTCGGTCATATCTTTATGTGGGTCATATGTTGGAAATACCCTATTCCTTGCAGGTTGTTCGTCTCAAACTTCAGTCAGAGCAACCCTATGAAATGCTCTCTTTTTTTCCTTATTTGCATTTGTTGTGTGTTCAAATTTATCATAGTAATCACGAAATTGAAAATATGGGCTTGCTGAAGCAATTGAATGTTTGAAAGGTGAAATAGGAATAGTAGAGGCTCTAGTTCCACCTATACCTGTGGTTTTAACTAATGTATTACTAGGATTACCAGCAACCATTCTTGATCCTATCCCACTATCACTTTCATGTGTAGTTTTTATAATCTTTTGAGGGGTCTGATCTGAAGCTGCAAATGACAGATTTGTAGTGTTAGTGGCACTTGATATAGGATTTTGAATAGTATGAGTATCTACCACTAGTGGCCTCTTTTGAGAGATATTTTGTTGTTGCCCTTGTCCAACACCAAGACAACTAGTATCAGTAGTAGTACCCATGCCAACCCCACCAATTGCAGTGGCACTTGACTGAACACTAATAGGAATACTATCCCCAGATCCCCCATCAGTGGCAGTGGCATTTGATTCACCACCAATGGGAATACCATGATGTGGTGGTGGTTGTGGATTTGAACCTAAAACAAATGCAGGTGGACCCTGAGGGTAATGAGTAGTACCTTTCTGTGATGAATCTAAAGAAACAAGTCCAATGACTGGTTTAATAGGAGCTTTTGAGTTTGAATTTGATGGAAGTTGTACCTCAAGTGGATACCAAATGCCTTCTCCTCTGTGACCTATACCACCACCTTCAAAACCCATTTTTCCCATAATGTTTGCCCGTTTGCTATATTTTTCTTTCATGGACTCATTGACTCCACCTAATATTCTAGGGACTGTAGTAGTTGTTGGAGCGGGATCAACCTCATACTCATTATCATCTTCACTCCTGTCATATGTTGTTGTGGGATGCTCCATATTCCACAATTTGCTAAACTCTTCATCCTCATCAATGGACTCAAATCCTGCACTGGTCTTTGGTTCATCGAGATTCTTCCTCATAGTCTAAAAAATCATTTATTTTGGTTTGAGTCCAATAACTTTCTTTATATTCTTGCAGAATTATTTTGGGAATAGATTTGTTAGATGGATTAGCAAATTTCTGGTAGAAATTGTAGGACCTCCTATTTTGGATACCTTGACCCTCCTTGGTTGTCCTTTGTGTGTGCAATGCCATAATTTGTGATGGCATTTCTTCTGTTGAAATGTTATTGTTAGTGGCAATTTTCTCCATCTCTTTTTTTACCTCATCCCAAGAGTCCATTTTTCTAAGCTTTTCTAGCAATGGTTTACTTTCACGTTGACATAACACTGAAGAGTTCCCATTTTTCTTAAGCCTTTCTTGAACTACACTGATTGGATCATACTGCCAAAGACCCTCATCACCAAAGCTAAAAACTGTCAAAAAATCATGTACCACATTGAATGCTTTTCTCTCAAATGTGAACCCTCCACATGAGAAAGGCAAGGAAGGAAATATGCTCTTCTTTTTCTGACCATGGAAGTTCCTATATGTACTCTCCAACTGTCGTACATATTCCAATGCAAATACCCTCTCTATCTCATGTATTGGAAGTCTGTATGGTTTTACTGTTGATCTGTAAAACCTTAACATAGTGTATTCTTTCATGAAGAACCACTCAGCCAATTGTATTTGACTTTCGAGTTGAATGCAATATCTATAAGACACAGGAAATCTAGGCATTGAAGTGCTGGTAATTTCATTATACATTGGTGCCAAAAAGAAGTCTACAAAATGGTTGTAGTTCTTTCTGTTATCATGCATCCTTATCTTTGGTGTCCATTCATATATTGGACACTCTTCTCTATTCTGAGTCTTCTCATCAATCTTATAGTTCACAATTTGAATATTTTTAGCCTCGAATATTGCACGATACTTGGATAGAAGGAGACAAGACAAGTAGGATGAGAACCTAAATGTCTTACAAGAACCTTTTTTTATCATTAGTAATTTTTTTTGCATGGATTGAACAACGTGCTCAACAAAATTATATCTTACTGGCTGAGTTATACAATGGATATTAAAAATCATTTCAAGAAGGCTAGCACCCACTTCCCTATCATTTTCTAATCCCAGGCAAAATGTCAGCAAGGAAATAGTATCCCAAACCCATGGAACAAAATGTTAGAATCATAAGGAGGCTTGTGATTTTGATCCAATGGAGTACCATGCATTATTAGAACTTTGATAAATGTATCTCTGAGGCTTGGATCAAGACTCTCATAATTCTCTACCAGCTTTCCTAGGTCAATGTGGAGATTTGAGTTTTGTGCTTCAAACTCTAAGTTCAACAAACAAGAAAATTCTCCCACGTTTATGGATAGAATTTGCTCTTTTGTATTTTTATTGACAATTGCTTTTTTATCTTCATCATAATTTTTGGTGTAGACCATGACAAAATTAGGACAAGGGAATACTTCAGGTAACACCATGCTTCCCAATCCAACATCCCACAATGTGATTTTATTTGTTCTTTGTTTTAACATTTTGTTGAAAACATTAAATTTTCCCTTGTTGGATCTTTCGCCTTACTAGACAATGCATATTTAATATCTATGATACGCTTTTCACCATGGATAGCAGGGTCATCAATATCATGGTATTCATCATTGAAACCTGGTGTTTTAACTAGTTCGGTTAGGTACATTTTTTTTCACTTGGCTTCTTGTTGAACTATTGCTTCCCATTTTCCCCA
This sequence comes from Cryptomeria japonica, assembly GCF_030272615.1. NCBI lineage: Eukaryota > Viridiplantae > Streptophyta > Pinopsida > Cupressales > Cupressaceae > Cryptomeria > Cryptomeria japonica. The sequence goes on along the minus strand of NC_081415.1, from coordinate 645,239,753 downwards.
TCACTATTATTGTTAATAATTCAAAATAATGCTAGATACAAGCCTGAAAATGCTAACCCTCAAATTGAACCATGAGATTAAAAAAAGGTAGAAAAGGCAGGATGTAGATGTTTATAGATTTTACCCGAAATTTCTATTTCACTAGATTGGTGCAAACAGTTTTTGTTGCAACTTGCATTCCTCAATCTAGTAGTCATATATGAATCTCCCTCAATTTACTGGTTTTTCCATGAAATGAAATACAATTATGATTTATGAGTCACTTATTTTGAAAACACTGAAAAGTACAAAAGTAATACCTAAAGGGCAAAATATCTAGAAGCCTATTGTAATTTTATTAATTACTATTAATATCTATTCATCGCCGAAGGACAAAACATTCATTGCTTCAGTATAAATTTTGAGGACATTAAATGTAAAATTTTCAATTCCAGGAGAAGTTCTCACAAATGTGTTCACTTCCCACATTCGAGCTAAAATCCACCCTAAGTCGTTGATCTGTGCTCATCCAACGGACGATGGTATCTCTTGTCAGTTGTCATGGGTCCCATGATTTTTTCCATTTTTCGGGCACATCGTCACCCTCGTGTCACTTTTCCAAATTATTTTTTAAGTCTTTTTAATCCTTCAACTTCCGCCAAAAATAGAGCTTTATTGACTTAATTATATTTAATTAAATATAAAACGTTCAATTCCGGGCAAAGTTCTCACAAATGTGTTCACTTCCCACATTCTTGCCGAAATCCGCCCTAAGTCGTTGATCTATACTCATCCAACAAACGATGGCACTATTGTCAGCTGTCGTGGTTACCATGACTTTTGCCATTTTTCAGGCACGTCACCACACTTGAGTCACTTTTCCGGACTGTTTTTTAAGTCTTTTTAATCATTTTCTACTTCCGCCCAAAATAGAGCTTTATAGACTTAATTATATTTAATTAAATTTAAAACGTTCAATTCTGGGGGAAGTTCTCACAAATGTGTTTACTTCCCACATTTAGGCCGAAATCTACCCTAAGTCATTGATCTATGCTCATCCAACGGATGATGGTATCCATTGTCAGTTGTCGTGGGTCCCATGACTTTTGCCATTTTCGAGCACATCACCATACTCAAGTCACTTTTCCGGACTGTTTTCTAAGTATGTTTAATCATTTTCAACTTCCGCCTGAAATAAAGCTTTATAGAATTAATTATATTAAATTAAATATAAAACGTTCAATTCCAAGCGGAGTTCTCACAAATGTGTTCACTTCCCACATTCTGGCCAAAATCCACCCTAAGTTGTTGATCTATACTCATCTAACGGACGATGGCACTATTGTCAGTTGTTGTGGGTCCCATGACTTTTGCCATTTTTCGGGCACGTCACCACACTTGAGTCACTTTTCCGGACTGTTTTTTAAGTCTTTTTAATCATTTTCTACTTCCACCCGAAATAGAGCTTTATAGACTTAATTATATTTAATTAAATTTAAAACGTTCAATTCTGGGGGAAGTTCTCACAAATGTGTTTACTTCCCACATTCAGGCCATAATCTACCCTAAGTCATTGATCTATGCTCATCCAACGGACGATGGTATCTATTGTCAGTTGTCGTGGGTCCCATGACTTTTGCCATTTTCGGGCACGTCACCATACTCAAGTCACTTTTCCGGACTATTTTCTACGTATGTTTAATCATTTTCAACTTCCACCCGAAATAAAGCTTTATAGACTTAATTATATTTAATTAAATGTAAAACGTTCAATTTCGGGTGAAGTTCTCACAAATGTGTTACTTCCCACATTCGGGATGAAATCCACCCTAAGTCATTGATCTGTGCTCATCCAACGTACGATGGTATATGTTGTCAGTTGTCATGGGTCCCATGACTTTTGGCATTTTTTCGTGCACGTCACCACACTCAAGTCAATTTTTTGGACTATTTTTTAAGCATGTTTAATCATTTTCAACTTCCGCCAAAAATAGAGCTTTATAGACTTAATTATATTTGATTATATGAAAAACATTCAATTCCTAAAATTTCATCATTGTGAATATAGAAAAAAAGAAAAAGCATTGTAATTGCTGAAAAAACAAGCCCACCAAAGGGACTAAAAAAGAGGGTAAGTTGTCAATTATCATATCAAAGTTGATTATCATCTCAAAAGTATATTAAATAGTCTTTTTTTTAATTACAAAGATAGATTGTAAGAACAAATGAGTGATAGGATCAAATAAGGGGACGTGCCTTTCTTCATAAAATACCTAATTCATTGGGTGTTTTGTAAAGTAATTGATTACTTTAATTTGTTTGATACAAAACAAATGGGACTGTATGCGGGAAAAGTGGGTCAATAGAACTTAAAATATAAAAAATGGAGCCTAAGGAGCATTGCTCACACACCCACAGGACTTCTTGGTGCAATTTATGGAGTCATGAAGGATGACTCAACTTCCCAAGGATGGTTACATGGTTCTCTATCTCACAAGGTCCCTCAAACCAATATTTATGCTCTCAGATCACTGAGCAAAATGGTTTAGGGATGACAAATGCACAAACGAGGGATGCTTTTGTTGATTTTAAGATGAGATGTATCCTAAGCTATGCATGATCCTATAAATGCAATAAACTAGCTATGAGATGACAAGGTTAGTAAACAAGACTATCCTAACATACTATATTAGTCTATGATTGCGCTAAATGATGAAGAAAGTATTCTAAACATGCATATTTAGACTGATTCCTATTGAAATGAGAGGCTAAAATGATGAGCATAAATGATATGAAAGCTTGAATGTATTTGAGCATAATTATGATGCTAAAGAATTGGATTCCTAAATGGAGGGATGGAGAGCACTATTTATAGCAAAAATAGGGCAATGGATGGCCAGGATTGAAAGATTTAATCAAGGGTGGAGTTTGAAAGTTGGGGATCCATGTTTGCAATTCTCACCAATGAAATGGTGACAATTGTCAACATAGGACTGGTTGAGAAAAGGGGTTGGAGACATTAAATGCCTGAGAAGACCTCATGGTTACCTTAGGGGGTAAGGGTTAAGGTTAGGTTAGGATTATCCATTGGATAAAGCTTTTACCCAAAGGATAAACTCTTGCGCAAGGGATTAAGGAATAACCATGGTCAAAGCATTGAAGGCTTGATGAGACCCTTGGGTTACATGGAGGTTGATTTTAGAGAAATTCTCTAATCATGCAAGGGGGTTGAGTTAACCATTAATGGTTTGTAAGAGAAATTTGTTGGAGACTTGGAGCCTTTAATGGTTATTGAAGACTTTGAGGGTTTGAGAAGTGACTTCCCCTTGCTTAGGGATGTGACAATATTTAGGAGATGGGTTAGGCTAATTTAGAAGTGATTAGAAGAGTCTAGAAGGGGGTTAGGAATAGGGTTTAGGAGGCAAGTGGGATATGTAGGATTTTGCAAGTGGATGGAGAGATAATAGGATTTAATTGAAATAAAATTAATTTACTTCAATTTGGTTGCAATTTGGGAAATTGAATAATTTAGATTTATTCAATTTTGGATAACTATTTAATTAAATTTGAATTTAATTAAAAGTGGATAGAAGGGATTTAATTGAATAAAATGATTTATTCCATTAAATGGAAAAAGAGGTTTAGTGAATTTAATTTAAATAAATTGAGTAATTTACTTAATTTAAATAGAGGAATGTGGGTGATTCAATTAAATTGGATTTAATTAAATTGAGAAATGAACATAAAATATTCATTTAGGAATATGGTCATTTTTATACATCTACATTTTGCCCCTCTTTGAAGTGACGTGTGTGCACATGTTAATTCAAAGAAAATGATGTGTCGCAAAAATTTGATTATGATCAGTGTTGTTTTTGGATTTTCATGTCGTGCCCCAGATTTGATGTGTGATGCCCCAAATTTGATACACGATGTTTGATAATGCCCCAGATTTGATGATGGATATTGATGATGATCCAGATATGAAGCATTGATTTGATATGAAAATTCGATAATGATGTTGAGATTTGATATGATAATGCCCCCTCGGGAGAACGGTCATGCACAAAAGGCATGAATGATCTCTCGAAAGAAGAAGAATGCTATTTGAAAGATAGAAGAGTGGATAGTGATGACATGCATGAGTTTGATAAGATTGATTGGATTGATTGGATTGAGATTAAGATTGATTAGATTAAGATCCAGTCTGGTTTCAGGTATGACAGCTCCTGTATAAGATATGGATGATCGAGCGTCTAGTTTCAGGAATGATACCACTTGTATAAGACATGGATGATCGAGCATCTGGTTTCAGGAATGATACCGCCTATATAAGACATGGATGATCGAGTGTATGGTTTCAGGAACGATATATCCTGTATAAGACCGATCAAAATGCTTGGTTTCAAGAACGATATATCCTGTATAAGAGCTGATCAAAACATCTGGTCTCAGGAATGATATATCCTCTATAAGAGCTGATCAAAACATCTGATTTCAGGAAAGATACATCCTGTGTAAGACATGATAGAAGATAGTTTGGAAGAATGATAGAAGATAGTTTGGAAGAATAATGAAGATATGAAAGTGAAGAAAGATTCCATGATGATGTGATAGATATGCATGTGAGGGATGCAATGATGAATGATATACATTATGTTTCGATAAGAGATTCTATGAGGATGATTGATGCTTAAATAATAAAGCTCTTGATCTTGATTATGACATGAATGTATGATTCATGATGAGATGAATGAAAATGTGATGATGCATTGCTTTAATTTATGAGATGTGAGATGTTTATGAAAATGAGATGTATGATTTGATATGCTATGAGATGTATCTTGAAAATGAGATGTATGATATGATATGCAACTAATTGTAAAATGATATGCAACTAATTGTTTTTTAGCATCCTCATTCCGCATTTGTCATCCCGATATAACCACATGTTATTTGCTTTCGATATATGTATCATCATTGAACATTTGTTTGATTTTGGGATATGTTGGAAATTTACACAAGCATAATGGTATAATTGAACCATAATGACCTAAGAAAAATTTACATGATGTTTGATTTTACAAGATAGCACAAGCATCAAGGTATAATTGAACCAGGACGACCTGAGTGCGGATTGCATAAATAGACAAGAGTTAACCTTTGTCCCATACAAATTCGAAATGTCCTTAGTGATATGCCATCTGATTGCTTCATAGGACAAATTTGCATGATAAAAGACTTCACTCACAGATAGCAGACAAATAAAACATCACATTCCTTCCTTGCTTCTCTAGTCGTAAGACATCCTGGAGGTGCTCAAGAGATATGATAAGCAAAAATTAACAACCATAAGTAAGCATGCATGCTATTGGAAATGTATTCTTGTCAATTAAAACATCTTGCAAATAGATCTTTGTTTAGTTGAAATCAGTTCAAGTCTGCGATGTTTAGCCTTCTTGCATTGTCATTTGTCATTTGTTGGTTGTTTTGATCCTTGTTGTCTTTCTACGTGTTTGGTCTAATGTTGAAAACCTTGAAGGCGAGATGCCCCCAGCGAGGCCAAGATTTTTGCCCCTTGCTGTTGATTCTACTTCGATATGGATATGTACATTGATCACCAAGCCATGGTGGGATATGATCTGGATAACTGATTCAGATAAACCAAGGGCAGTGACTATGCTAAGTATGTCCAGGATTGATAAGCATTTGTGAATTTTTGGTGATGTCTTAGATGGGTGGATATGATATGTACAATATGATTTGTGAAACATGTACTGCCATCAATTGATAAAAATAAGGCTAACTAGAACAAAATCCAACAATCATACTGATCTATGTCCTTGTTTTGATTCGTTCGATGATTGATAAAAATGTCTGGTTTCAAAGAATGAGTACCCCGTATAAGACCGATCTGTTTGGTTTCGAGTGTACCTATCCCTGTATAAGACATGTTTGATGTTGATGTTGATGTTGATGTTGATGTTGATGTTGATGTTGATGTTGATGTTGATTTTGAGTAATGAATTGATTACCAAGACATGTGATCAGTTTGATTGTAGACTTTTGTTGCGATGAAAATCACAAAAGTGTGAGTCATTCCACCAAGGTGGTTTGATTTGTGGTTCATAGTTGCTGATTATGGGTAAAGAGATAATCTTGTTTGCCAGGAGTTCTTTGAATGCTGACTCCAATGATTGACCCAGTGGTGTGTAGGTGTGCTTTTGATAAGTGTTGGTGGTACCTCGTGAATTATTGTTAGGCCCTCGATTTGTGTTTTGAGCATGGTTGGTGTTGTTTGTGTTATTTGTATTTAGTTGATTGGTATTAGGTGCGCAAGTGTTAGTGTCAGGGTCAACACCTTTGGTATTCTTTGTAGCTTGAGGATTTCCTGATAATGCGAGCACGGGCTACTTGGATTTTGGATCATTTGGTTCATTGCCTCCTTCGTTTCCACTATTTTTATTTCTGGTCCAAAACCTAGATTTGTCTAAGTTGTTGTTGTTTTGATTGTTGTAGTTTGATGAACCTGTTCCTTCTTTGAAGAATTTTAGCGTTCCTTTCTTGACACATGCTTCTTCCATTTGAATGTCATTTTCTATCAGTTTAGCAAAAGATGGTATGCATTGGAGCTTGAGCCTGTAACTCATCTCACTATTCAAGTTATCGATGAAAATTTCCATTTTCTCCTTTACAAGAATATCGCGAGGATATCTTGAAACCATACGGTGCCAATGTTGAAGGAATACCATGAATGTTTCATTGTTTTTCTGTTTGGTATTACAGATGTCTAGCATGGTGATAGCATGTTGAATGTTATAGGAATATTGTGTTATGAACTTGTTAACCAATTCATCAAATGATCTGACAGGAGGTGTGATTTTGGATAACCACTCCATTGTTTTTCCTCCCAAGCTTCTTGGGAATAACCTCATCCGATAGGTGTCGTCATGAGTGAATTCAAGACTCATTATGCAGAATTCTTGAACATGATCACGAGGATCACTTTTCCCATCGTATTTGTCAAATTTTGGAACGTCTGAGTTTGGAGGAAAAGGCACCATGTTCAATCTTTTGTCAAATGGATAAGGACAAATTTCATTTAACAAGTACCGTACTGTCATTCCTTGTTGCATGTCTTGCATTTGTCTTTGTAATATTTGCATTTGTTGAGTAAGAGCAACTAAAGGTGCATTATTTTGCCAAGGGAGAAACTCTTCCCTTGTATTAGTTCTCAGTTGAAAAGGTGTGTTGAATGGTATATTTTGCTCTGGCGTGTCTAGCTCGGGTATACGTATTTCTGGTATATGTTGTTCTGGAATGTGTTGCTCAGGTATGTTTTGTTCAAGATCAAGAGTTCCCTCTTCTCTTTGTTGTTCTTGATATGCATATTTTCGAGATCCAGTTCTAAAGATGTTTGCATCTAAATCTTTTGGAAGTTTAACGTCTTTACTCGTGAGCATGAGTAGATATTTTTCTTTGTCATTTTCCATGAGTCTTTCCACAAGTTTTTGAAAGGAAGCACTTTCTTGACATTCTCAAAGGAGTGCCTCTGTGATTTCAGGTTCTTCTAGATGTGGTCCTTCAAATGGATTAGATAACCTTCGAGTCATGCTTGATTCTGGTGTTTCAGTGCTTTGTTTGTTTTGTTGAGAGCGAGTTACCAACATTTTAGAAGTATTTGGGGGTTGGTGGTGGTAACCTCGAGAAGTCGTAAGTGATGCACTCATCAGGAAAGAAGGTTGGATTGATCTTTCCTCCACGATTAATTTGTTGATTGAATGCAGATTTTTGACAGAATGCTCTAGTTTTCAAAGGCTCCTTGTCAAATTCATTGGATTTGTTCTCGATATAGCGTTGAACGTGATGAAGAAATGTTTGATGAGATTTGAAAAGTTGATGATTGATGTACAAAAATTTATTTCTTTTGAGAAATTTGGAAAAACTTGGTTGTTGTTTCTTCAATGTGATGTTACGATAAATATTTTTTCATCTCAGAATATGAGGATTAGTCATGCATGAGTGATGAATAGTTTCCTTTGATTTGTTTTGGATTTATTTGATCTTGCTTTGAAAACTCAAGTTTTACTTTATCAAAGTGAGGGTTTAGATGCCCCCTCACAACAAAGCGTGTCAAATGATATGGATAAAGTCTCCTGATATGGAAACTTGATTTGACAACCTAAGATTTTGAACAAGTGTTTTTGAGATATAATCCACGAGATGAAAAGGACCTATTTGTCACTTGTGATGATTTTTCCAGATTTTGATAGGATAGATATGTTTTAGCATGCGATCAATTTTAGATTTTTACAACGTTTGCTTGACACAAATTTTGCTCAAGAAATAGTTTTTAAAGTTGTGTTTTTGCTACTCTGTTCTGACAAAAAATGATGCTGATGAAAAGAGGCTTCCAAAGATGTTTTCTAAATTTGCAAAATTCCTCACTGTTTTGCCCTCTGTTTTTCCGGTTTTGGTCATGCGCTAAAACAAAGACAAGATGCGCTACCAAATTTACTTCACGTGCTAAATAAAGGACCACACGCACTAAGTTGCCCCTGCCATGCGCTAAAATTTTTGACTATTAAAATTTGTTTTTTGCCTAGTTTGAAAAGTTATGCGCTAATATGGGTCTGCGACACGCTAACTGTTAAACCCTACGCGCTAAAGTTTGACTCCTACGCGCTAAGCTGATGCTTCAACACGCTAGGCTATTTTCCGGATGTGCTAACTATTTACCACTATTTTGAATTTTTTGGAAGAACGCTACTGTTTTGACTGGATGTGCTAACTTGTTGTTTGGATGCGCTAACCAATGTACCACATGCGCTAAGAAGTTTCTCTTACGCGCTAAACTGTCTTGCTATTTTTCTTTGGCTGGTTCTTGCAATTTTTGGATTTTTGTTGTGAGGTTTTTAGTTGTGATGGATGATTTTCTGAAGTAGTAAATGTAAGCACATCACAAAAAAGACAACCATTTTGCCTAATCTAACAAAACGTGTATGTTCTGCGATGATGTGTTCAAATCCCCAATGTTTTAACAGGTTTGGATACAAATAATACACTTCAGAAAGACTCTTTATTCAAGGGTCATAAATAATACCATAGCCCACTAGTCTCGATACTCTGTCAGCTCAAATAGTCATGTCACCCCCTAGGGGGCACCCGTTTTTTTGCCTTTTGCCAGAAATTAACCCAAAGTGAATTGCTTCACAATTGAGTAGTTATCTTGGGAGATATATGGTGAGTGATCTTGGGGGCGGATTCTTCCCCACCCTTGCACTATGATATTATAAATGTCTGGTTACTGACTCGGCTCAAGGTTTCTACTTTTAAGGTTCTTAATCAGGCTTCCTGTTCGGCCGTCAGTGATAAACTCCCTCAGGAGGCTTCCCAACCTTTAGAACAAAGGCTTTACGTATCTCAAGGATATTGGGGGAAGGCTAATCGCTGCGTGCAACCGTTGAAAAGGACTTTCGTCACTTTCCACTTTTGATTATAGTGGGTTGGAACACTTGGTGTCAAAGTTGTTTCCCACTTAGGTTGTTCCCTTCACATCGGCCATAAATGGCTTTAAGAGTTGATTTCAACTCCTCGGGAAGGCAGGCTTGCTAAAGGATGTATATGCTTGAAATACAGAAAGCTTTTAAGAGTAGTCTGGCTTTTTGATCACCTAGTTAAGGGGAGAGCATATGCCTTCTACTTTCGAGACAAGGCAATCAAAGTTCCTTTTAAGCCCTCAATTTAGTGATTTGCTAACCTCTACTTGGAGATGTTGCTCCAACAAGCATGGTGTTCCTTTTATTTCCTCAAAGCAATGATTATCTAATCTAGCAAAAGAAACTAGTTAACAAAGCAAAATTTTGATGTTGTAAACAAAAGAAAATCGGTAAAAGGGGAGTGACTTCCCTATTTTGCTTTGCATAAAATGAAGATGAGGTTCTTTTTCCTTTTGCAATGAATTGAGATTGATCCTTTTAGGCACTAAAGGAAGGTGGAGTTTGTTTTAACCTTGCTAAAAGTAAATTTGCTTGTTCTTTTTAGAGCTCCTAAAATGAAGTTTTTCTCCTATGAAAGCAAGAAAACTTTTGATTTGTGGTTCATTTTATAGCCCAAAAGAAGTGAGTTCAATTTTAAGAAGAAAAGAAGGTCAAATTTTTAAACTAACTTCACTAAGTTAGTAAAAACTCTAACTATCTTTTATAACCTTAAGACTAAGCTTGTGTCTGCAACAAAACTGTTAGAATCCTGCAAAAAAAAAAAAAAATCAAGTGAAAGATGTTAGATAACTGGTGGACTTCAACAAGTCTAATTCTTACCCTCGGTTATAGATTTTAATTTTTTGATTTCTGTCTATCTATGATGCGCTACAGGACAAACTGTACGGGCTACAAAATAACAGTGATGCACTAAAAGAAATCCGTGTTGCGCTATACTATTTTCGGGATGCACTACTCTGTGTTCTGGAGGTGCTGCTCTATTTTTCTCCCGCGCTGAGACCTACAGGAAAATGTTAGTATTATGATGTACTAAGAAAAATACTTTACGCGCTGTGTGATGGACCCAACGCACTGAACAGTAAGTTGGATGCGCTAGGCTGTTGACCAGATGCACTAGGGAATGTTTCCCACGCATTGATTCTTGTTTCCCGTAGACCTGCAAAAGTGGTTAAATTTAAAAACCGATTTGATATATGGGGTGAGGCCCCACGGTGGGCACCAAAAATGTATGCGGGAAATTGGGTCGATAGAACTAAAAATGTGAAAAATGAAGCTCTAGGGAGACTTGTCCACACACCCACAGGACTTCTTGGTGCAATTTATAGAGTCATGAAGGATGACTCAACTTCCCAAGGATGGTTCCATGGTTCTCTATCTCACAAGGTCCCTCAAACCAATATTTATGCTCTCGGATCACTGAGCAAAATGGTTTAGGGATGACAAATGCATGAACGAGGGATGCTTTTGTTGATTTTAAGATGAGATGCATCCTAAGCTATGCATGATCCTATAAATGCAATAAACTAGCTATAAGATGACAAGGTTAGTAAACAAGACTATCCTAACATACTATATTAGTCTATGATTGCGCTAAATGATGAAGAAAGTATTCTAAACATGCATATTTAGACTAATTCCTATTGAAATGAGAGGCTAAAATGATGAGCATAAATGATATGAAAGCTTGAATGTATTTGAGCATAAGTATGATGCTAAAGAATTGGATTCCTAAATGGAGGGATGGAGAGCTCTATTTATAGCAAAAATAGGGCAATGGATGGCCAGGATTGAAAGATTTAATCAAGGGTGGAGTTTGAAAGTTGGGGATCCATGTTTGCAATTCTCACCAATGAAATGGTGACAATTGTCAACATAGGACTGGTTGAGAAAAGGGGTTGGAGACATTAAATGCCTGAGAAGACCTTATGGTTACCTTAGGGGGTAAGGGTTAAGGTTAGGTTAGGATTATCCATTGGATAAAGCGTTTACCCAAAGGATAAACTCTTGTGCAAGGGATTAAGGAATAACCATGGTCAAAGCATTGAAGGCTTGATGAGACCCTTGGGTTACATGGAGGTTGAGTTTAGAGAAAGTCTCTAATCATGCAAGGGGGTTGAGTTAACCATTAATGGTTTGTAAGATAAAGTTGTTGGAGACTTGGAGCCTTTAATGGTTATTGAAGACTTTGAGGGTTTGAGATGTGAATTCCCCTTGCTTAGGGATGTGACAATATTTAGGAGATGGGTTAGGCTAATTTAGAAGTGATTAGAAGAGTCTAGAAGGGAGTTAGGAATAGGGTTTAGGAGGCAAGTGGGATATGTAGGATTTTGCAAGTGGATGGAGAGATAATAGGATTTAATTGAAATAAAATTAATTTACTTCAATTTGGTTGCAATTTGGGAAATTGAATAATTTAGATTTATTCAATTTTGGATAACTATTTAATTAAATTTGAATTTAATTAAAAGTGGATAGAAGGGATTTAATTGAATAAAATGATTTATTCCATTAAATGGAAAAAGAGGTTTAGTGAATTTAATTTAAGTAAATTGAGTAATTTACTTAATTTAAATAGAGGAATGTGGGTGATTCAATTAAATTGGATTTAATTAAATAAAGAAATGAACATAAAATATTCATTTAGGAATATGGTCATTTTTATATGTCTACAGGGACCAATTACCACATTGTATATTGATACATATAAATGATAAAATATATCCGCTTCTCAATTCTATTTTTTGAAACTATTCTAATAATATATTCACATCCTTGGTTCTCTTCCATGAAAGTGATCCCATCTACCATTCATAAATGTCTCAAATTTCTTCATAATGACAAAATCTTGAATATAAATCATAGCATGTACCAACCCATGCTTGCACTAGTTCAAAACTTCAACAACAAGTAAGTTGGACTTTTAATTCACTTATTTTTGCAAGATAAACATCTTTTTTATATATATTTATAAAATTGTAATCAACCATAATCAATGTACAAATAATTAGTGGAACGAACTGGACTTTATATATATATATATATATATATATATATATATATATAGAGAGAGAGAGAGAGAGAGAGAGAGAGAGAGAGAGAGAGAGAGAGAGAGAGAGAGAGAGAGAGAGAGAGAGAGAGAGAGAGAGGAAGAAGCATTACATAAAAAAGATCACAATATTAAATTTATTTCCATTTTTTGACAAAATATTGAAATACTGTAGCTCATAGACAAAAAACATTTGCAAAACTATCATTAATAAAATGAAATAGAAAGCATTTTTATATCCATAAGAGGCAAACTGAAACAAATTGGAATTTGCAAAATTATCATTAATATTTATGTTTCAAAAATTTACAATTTTAACATGTTTGAGACTTGAGTCCCTCAAAAACTTTAAAGCCAAAATGAGTGAGCCATTGAGCCTGTGAGGTTCAGGTTACGAGGACATAGCCAAAAAAAAACTACTAAGGGGTCAGGGCTAGGGCACAGGTAGTGGATGGTCTACCCTAAGAATCTGGCCCTCCCTCCATGTAGAATTCTTCAGACAGCATAAGCTGAGAGAATTCTTCAAGCCAACTTTAGTTTGGAAAGTTGTCCAGGAGCAACCATTTCCAGAGAAATTCCCTACCAATCCACACCCATTTCCTATGACGCGTCAACTGCTTTGCATTAAGGTTCAAAATAAACGGTTGCCTAGCCACTGGCACTATTTGGTCTAGGAGGATAAGCTTGGTTAATTCACTCGCCCAAGGGATCCCCACCCCTACTTCTGCAAGGACAATAACAGTAACGTTGTCTCCAAGGAAGTCTTCCTTAAACACCTTCCTTATCAACATCAACATATCCACCTTGTCTCCTCTAAGGTCCAGAAGAGACGCCAAGAACTGGGATGTAATGTCTATGTTAACACGGTATCTATTTTCGTTACGCAAAAAGTCTCTACCCAGCACCATCCTCACAGCCTCATTGGTGAGCATCCCAACCTCCTTACAGACTAATTGGAGGGTTGGGTCTTTAACGGAGCCCAAAAAGGCCCTCTGGTCTTTGCAAAAATGCTTCTCAAGAGGATAGGAGTGTGCATCTTGACAAATCAAATTACCAAATTAAACAACCTGAGCCTGTAGACCTAAACCAGAGGCAAAATTTAAATACCCTGAGCTCTGACGATTTATCTACCAAATGGAAAAGGCTAATTGGAGATGAAAGAAGAAGAGATCGTATCTAAATAGTTGATGCTCTTGATTGTAATAATACCTTCTCTAACCGTATTAATTGCTTTAAATTTTTTAAATCTTTCGTATATCTCTGCAAATCTTTCCCATAAATGCACTAGTGTGCAAAATTGGAAAAGCTATAAACCAATACCAAGTTGGCAAGTACCACATTGAAAGTCATGGGGATGGAGTGGATTGCAGTTAGTGACTAGACATATATTAAATGACCAACATTATCGATCGTGACATTTGATACGTGTGTATTGAATCCAATTCCATTCCGGACACTTTCTGGTGAACTATGTTCTCTTCAGAAAATTGGGCCGGAATAAAACTTCAGCCATTGATCTACGATCATCGAATGGTTTAAAATCATTGATGGATTTTAGGTACGTGTCACCCTTCACGTGTCAAAGAGGTCACGCTTTTCGATACATCATGCAGAGTTTGGACTCAATGTGATGTACTAATGTGATATGATGTGACTTGTCTATTAATGGCAATGAATTCATGAAATCACCAATAAAATATATATTTTTGCATAAATAACAAAATATTAGCCAAACAAATTAAATAATTTTCAAGCGGTGGATAAAAATCGGCAATACGTTTAAATAATTTTTCCTTTAGACTAAAAATTTTCGCCATACAATTATATATTTGTTCCTTTAAACAAAAAATATTTGCCTCCTACAATATATAGTTTCCTCATAGAACAAGGTATTATTTGCCAGAATTTTGTGGAATTTTCGTACCCTAGAAAAAAATCGGCAATACAAAATAAAAAAATTTCCTATTTTGAAAAAAAATTTCGCCATCAATATGAAAATATCTCTCACTTTGTTTACATGTTAAGAAATCGGATATCGGATATAATCCGATATCTCATTTGTCTGCATTAGGGTGCCAACATTCAAAAAATGGGCACCAACGGGAATTTTTTGTAGGGATAGGGAAAAATACGTATAAAAATCGGATATCCAATTTTTGCACCATACAAAAATAGGCTTGTGGGTCGTTTTGTGCATTCCAATAGCCCACACATTCATTTTGCAGGTGACACTCATGGGTTTTCAAATAGAAAGCGACATAATACAACTTTTGAGAGATTCTTGTGGACAAATTTGACATTGTCAATCATTTAGGAGCATCTTTTTGCAGGTATAATGGGGAGCAGCAATCGTCGAAAGCATAAACATAAAAGAAAGCTTTCAAATAACCAAATAGAAGTATATAGACAAAGAGATAGAGAAGGTCATAGAAGGAGAAGACAAGGTATGTCAAGTATTGGTGAAGAATTTGCAAATGTTACTTCAAGTGAAGAAGAAATTGAATTTGAAAATGTTGAGCAAGGTATTGAAAATGAAAATGAAAATGTAGATTTTGATATTGAAAATGTTGAACATGATATTCAAAGTGTGAATGAAAATGTTGAAATATATATTGAAAATTCTCAACATGATATTGAATTTATAAATGAAAATGTGGGAATTGAAAGTGTAAATGTGGTAATTGACAATGAAGGTGAAAATGTGGGTGTTGACATTGAAGGTGAAAATTTGGGAACTGACATTGGAGGTGACCATTTGATAAATTTTGACATTGAAGGTGGAATTGGTCATATGTAAAACTGAATTACATGAGAAATGAAGACCCTCTCATGGATGAAAGACAAATTCTAAATTCAAGACCTTCAAGGACCCCAAAATGGTTACTTGAAATTTATGAGAACATTATTGCCAATCTTGAAGGCAAGAGGTAAACAAGAACCGTTCGATTGTGGGCTACACAACTTTTTAACCAATATTTTAGCAATAAGACATTAACCGAGCAATGCCAACTTTTTGTTCATTTTCTAAAGATGCAAAAGATGAGGCCATTGTTAGACATATTGAAGACTCGTATGAACAAGAAGATGGAGAAAAATTCTATTATTGTAAAAAATATTTTTGATGCTCTCAATTCTATTGGAAAAATAGCAAGGAAAAATATAAGAGAGTTGCTCAAACAATGATTACAACCTCCTTAGTAAGCCATCAATTGAGGAAGGCTCATTTTATGAGACAAACTTTTGTTGATTTGAACCTAAACTATAACACTTTGAATAGAGCACTTGCAAGAAGGCAAAGACTCGATGATCCCCTTCAACATGATACATGGGATTTTGGTGGGAGGCTTCCACGTGTTGATAGAAAGTTGACTGACAATGTGAAGGAGGGAATTCAACAATTTTGGAACTCTAATTCTAGAGTATCACCCAATGTAAAGGATGTTTTGAAATTAAGAATCAGCATCTGAGACCGCACACTGCATCCCAAACATTTCTTGGAATCAAGCCAAACAATGTTGTACAAAAAAATTTGTGAAGAACATCCAACTTTGCAAATATTGCAAAGGGCCTTTGAATTTTTGAAGCCATTTTATTGTGTAGCCATTAAGATTCGTAATACTTGTTGTTGCAAATACCATGTGGATTTTTCAATGTACCATGAACTTTTATTTTATATTTGTTCTATGATGCATACTGCTGATATGTTGCAAGAGTGCAATGCAATACAATTTTTGAGATCATCAAGAGACTTGCTAGATCTATTTTTGTGTCGTAGAGATGATGGATGCTTTTTCTATAGAAATGATTGTTTGAATGAGAAGTGCTCACAATGTGGTGGGTTGTCAAAGTTTGTTTCATGTTTTCATGAGGGTAGTGAACATGAGTTTGGAAAGAATATTGTTGAGAAAAAAAGATATGGGACAGTGAAATATACTTTGAAGAGTGGAGGTGAAGGTACTAGATGCGAGTTGGTCTCTAAAAAAGTTAGTGTTGCTGATTTTATTTTGGATTTTAAGGAAAATATTTTCTACAAGTATGCAAGGCACACCCATAGGTCTCAGTGGTTGGATCAACAGTTCAGTATGTGTAAGAACTCTTTCCTGATTGGCACTATTATATCAGTGGTTGATTTTGCAGAAAACTATACATTGCAACCACAAAATAAGGTACAGTCTCAGTATTACAATTCAATCCAGATTGATATTTTTGTTCACATAACAAATAGACATGCCCCTAATAGTACATAAGAGGATAGGAAGATAATTATGGAGTATCATTTTTATATGAGTGATGATAGATCATACTCCTCTGAGTATGTTCAACATTGTTTCGAGAATTTTTTTGAGTTCTTGCAGGAGAAAGGTATTGCAATTGATCATCATCGCATATGGTCATATAACTGCACGATTCAATTCAAGAATGCTCATATGTTTTTTTGGTTCAGTAGAATGCATGTAGAGAGGCATCTACCTCATATTTGGAGTTTTTTTGAAGCAGGGCATGAGAAGAGGGAACATGATGGAGCAGGTGCATGTTTGAAGAGAGCTCTAGTTAAGGAGCAATTGAGTATTTTAGGTGCAAAATTCTCTGATGCACATTCTATTATTGATTGGTGTACTTTAGCATTGTCACAGGGAGGGACACTTGATTTAGTAGTGTGCAAACTCTTTTGGTTGGTTGAGGAGGGCACAGTGGGAGACAAATTGGATTTTCAAACAATTAAAGATTCTTCAAAGATGCATTCATTTCACAGTTCAGATGCAAGTACATGGACCATTTGAACATGAGAGTTGGCTTGTTTTTGTCAAAGTTGTGTTCAATGTGATTGGGATTAGTGTGAGGCAAGTGAGTGGGTTGATGCATGGGTTCCACAATATCTAACTCCTTTATCTCAAACAATATCCATGTCAAATGATGATATGGAAAGTTCAGTTGAGTATGACCATCTTTCAGATCTTCTATAGCCACGACATGTTTTTGTAGTGGTTGCACTATAGGGGAATGAGGAGAGATCAAACTATTGGTTGGCATGGTGTGTATAGGGAAATCATAAGCTAACACAGTCAGTGATAGATGATGATGGGTTCACATATCCTACAGGTTCAGTTGTTGTTGCAAGAACTTGGTTGCGAACATACATGATTAGAAAGAATGGCATACCCACATTTCAAGACTATGAGAGACACAAAACCATTCTCATGTATTCACACCTTATCATAGCTACAAATGTCAAGTTGTTGAAGCATCAAGCAAGACTGAAGACCAAAGAGCTATGGACAGTGAGTAGTGATAATCATGAAGCAATACTGGATACTCTTAAGCAAAGAGATGACCCTTCAAGCACACTTGAGTAGTAGGTGTTTATTATCTCTTAGTTTTTAATCATGCATTTCATCTCAAATAATGATCAAAAAACCTTAATGTTCAAGTTTTTTACGTGTATATTAATAATGTGTTAAAAATGCAGGTCCACTTTGATGAACATTACAATTGTATCACGATTTTTGCATGCATGTAGTGGCTACACTCGATATAGTTTGTATAATCCTACCTCTTTGTTAATCTAACATCTTCAATTATTATCATGAATTTCATTTCAAATAATGATCATAAAACTTTTATGCTAATGCAAGTCTTTTTGAATCATTACAACACCATTGCAATACGATTTTTGCATCAACATAGTGGGCACACTCGATATAATCCCATCTCTCCATATATCATTATGTTTTTTATGTGTTTATTAAGAACTCTTGAAAATTTAGGTCTTTTTGATGTTCACATTTCTTATGTTGGTCTTCATTTATATGCAGGCATTGATCTACGTGAGATTTGCTCTTAGGACATGAGGATGTCTGATGCACATGAAGTGGGATATTGTATATGTATATGAGTACATTGATGTAACTTTGTTATGATTATATATGATGTATTTGTACATGACTAAAAATATATACAATGTATTTACACATGAGCACATTGGTGTAGTTGTATTGTTGATATATAATATATTTGTACATGAGTAAACTGGTTTAGTTGTATTGATGATATATAATGTATTTGAACATGAGTACATTGTTGTAGTTGTATTATTTTGTTCACCTCAGTTTGGAGGGCTATCAATTATCAATTGAGAAAATAAATTCCTTGAATCTAAAAATTCTTTATTATATTATGAGAATGGGATTGTTCTACACCTCTCACTTAAACCCCAATTCAACCCACTCTTTGCATTCGTCTTCTCTATATATCCTCATCAAGCTTAATTCAATGTGATAGATTGTGTTTCATCTACTTATTAAATAATATGGGGCAACTTAAAAGTGTGACAAAATGTGTTTCATCTTCTTAGTATATCCTCATCATGTTGAATTCAATGTGAGATTTTTTCGCCAACTAAAAAATCAATGTCCTAAAAATATAGCTCTGAATCTTGTAAATCAGAGATAGGATTTTGTAGGCATCCCTCATGTGAACCTATAGGTTCAAATGGATCATTCATAGGTGTCGCGAATTTTGAGATACAACTTCTCAAATTTTGACAGTTTTTCACACTTAGGGCGCTCAAGGGATGACACCAGTAGGGTATGGCATAGGGTATGGCCCTGAGCATTCGAATGAGTGGGTGGGTAAGACAGGAGCATTCCTAGGGTAAGAATGGCTAACCAGGCATGATGGGACTGATGATTTGCATCCAGGACATGTAGAATGAGAAATTATCCTCGTGGCAACTTTTCACTTAATGAAATTGATGATTTTTTTGCCAACTAAAAAATCATTGTCCTAAAAATACCGATCTGAATCTTGTAAATCCAAGACAAACTTTTGTAGGTAGCCCTCACGCGATCCTATAGGTTCAAATGGATCATTCACAAGTGCAATGGATTCCAGGATATGACCTATCAAATTTTGATAATTTTCACACTTAGGGTGCTCAAGGGACAACGCCGATAGGGTATGGTCCCGAGCATTCGACCAAGTTGGGGGGTAAAACAACAGCATGCCTAGGGTAAGAATGGATAACTGGACGTGTTGGGACCAATGGTTCATGCCCACGATGTGCAGAATGAGAATTCTCCTCGTAGAAACTTTTCATTGAATGAAATTGATGATTTTTTTTGCCAACTAAAAAATCATTGTCCTAAAAAGACCACTTTGAATCTTGTAAATCTGAGACATAATTTTGTAGGAAGCCCTCACATGACCCTGTAGGTTCAAATAGATCATTAGCAGGTGCCACAGATTCTGAGATACGATCGATCAAATTTTGACAATTTTTTGCATTTAGGATGCTCAAGGGATGACGTCGGTAGGGTATGTCCCTGAGCGTTCAACCGAGTGGGGGGGTAAGTAGGAGAATGCCTAGGGTAATAATGCCTAACCAGACGTGCTAGGACCGACGGTTCACACCCACAACATGCAGAATGATAAATTATCCCCGTGGCAACTTTTCATTGAATGAAACTGACGATTTTTTTTGCCAACTAAAAATTTGTTGTCCTAAAAAGACTGCTCTAAATCTTGTAAATCTGAGACAACCTTTTATAGGTATCCCTCATGTGACCCTGTAGGTTCAAATGGATCATTCGTAAGTGCCACAGATTCTGAGATACGACCTGTCAAATTTTGACAATTTTTCGCACTTAGGGCACTCAAGGGACGATGTTGATAGGGTATGGCCCTGAGCGTTTGATCAAGTGGGGGGTAAAACAAGATCATGCCTAATTGGACATACTGGGATTGATGGTTCGTGCCCACGATGTGTAGAACAAGAAATTCTCCTCATAGCAACTTTTCATTGAATGAAACTGACGATTTTTTCACCAATTGAAAAATTGTTGTCCTAAAAAGACCACTTTGAATCTTGTAAATCTAAGACAAAATTTTGTAGGAATCCCTCACGCAACCCTGTAGGTTCAAACAGATCATTCGCAGGTGCCATGTATTTTGGGATACAACCTGTCAAATTTTGAAATTTTTTTGCACTTAGGGCGCTCAACGAACGACGCGATAGGGTATGGCCTTGAGCGTTTGATTGAATGGGGGGGTAAAATAAGAGCATGCCTAGGGTAAGAATGCCTACCCAAATGTGTTGGGACCAACGGTTCATTCCACAACATGCAGAATGAGAAATTAGCCTCGTGGCAACTTTTCATTGAATGAAACTGATGATTTTTTGCCAACTGAAAAATTGTTGTCCTAAAAAGACCACTCTAAATATTATAAATATGAGATAGGGTTTTGTAGGAATCCCTCACATGACCCTATAGGTTCAAACAGATCATTCACAGGTGCCACAAATTATGAGATACAACTTATCAAAGTTTGATAATTTTTCACACTTAGGGCACTCAAGGGACGACATCAGTAGGGTATGGCCCTGAGCATTCAAATGAGTGGGGGGGTAAAACAAGAGCATGCGTAACTAGACATATTGGATCTGATAGTTTGTGGGCACAATGAGTAGAATGAGAAATTAGCCCTATGGCAACTTTTCATTGAATGAAATTGACAATGTTTTTGCCAACTGACAAAACGATGCCCTAAGCAGAGTGCTCTAAATCTTGAAAATCCAAGAGAGGCTTTTGTAAGAAGCTCTCATACAACCATGTAGGTTCAAATAGATCATTCACAGGTTTCATATATTTTGAGATACAACTTGTCAAAGTTTGACAATTTTTTGCACTTAGGGCGCTCAAGGGACGATGTCAGTAGGGTATGGCCCTGAGCATTCGACTAAGTGGGGGGGTAAAACGAGAGATAGTGTATCTTTTAGTAGCTAAATGACAATCAAAACAAGTTTATTTTTAGAGTTCATGTATTCAGATCTTAAATTTAATGGGCAATGTATGGAAATGGACCTCTTCATAGTATCTCCCTACTGAGATGACTTTAATGATCGCGGATTGTTGCTAAATGTAACCGATCGATTTAAATTGCATTCTGATGTAGAAGATTCTTTGCTACTTTTTATTTATCATTACTAAGTACATCCATGTTATCATTATTATAAATACCAATATGGTCATTAGATTTGGTGAAGTTGCCAAAGGCAACCAAATTTAACACTTAGGATTTAGATGAAACAAATTATATACAATCTCAATGTTATACAAACAACATTGTATTATTCATTAATTAACCATTGTTAATTATTGGATTGAAGATTAAAGTTTAAAATAATGACGCCATGCACATGAGGAACAAGCTATATCGACTCTCAACTTCTATATATATCAAAATGATGAATATTTACAAGTGTATGTCCATATACAAAAATGGCATAAACGCCAACTCAAACAAAATATATGTCAATATATGTAAATCTATGTCCATATACAAAATATACATGCCAAATAGACATGTGAGTATCCCAAAATGATCTTTAGCATCCTAAACTACTGATGGATCATCAAAATCAATCCTCTTCACCGCACTGCTCCTCTCTGAAGGATCCTGCATAAGAAAAATCAAACCACAATTAAGATTAGTTATATTATATAATTCACATTCAAAAAGTTAACATAAAAATCAATATACATTGAACTATTATTGAACTATAAAACTTAATTCTTGTTTACCTCATCTCCACATTTCCTCTTCATCTTTGGAGGAGTCTTGACATATGTCTTCGCTAGAGGAGGTATGTCATCAAAATTTCCAAACACAACCTACATATGTTCACAAACATAACATTGATACAAGTTAGCATATAATTGTCCCTGATAGGAACAAATTATATCTACTAAACACAAAATAAAATAGACACATGTACCTAATGCATCTCTTCTTCTTCTTCTTCTTCAGGTATAATGGATGTAGTCAACAAGGATGTGAAGCCAACAATTTTTTGTACATAAAGATGACAAGTATGTGAAACTATGTAGACATGTATAATCATTATGTTATTTTAACTCTTAATTCAATCATGTTTGCATTCAATTACCTTTCCCTTGTCTCCAACTGCACTAGAAGAGTCTGAATCACGCGACACCACACTCGTGCTACTTGTATCCTACAAGAGTAAAATAAGATAAACATGCAAGTTACTATATAATTTAATTAATGCCAATATAAATGACAAGCATGTATGTACAATAAAAATGTAAATGACTGGGTGCAATAATGTATGTATCATATAGCTATCAAGGCCAAATGAAATGGTTGTCATGGACCTATGTCAACTCCTCCTCTATCATCAACTGTTAAATAGACCATGTATATAAACATTAGTACTTAATACTATCTAGATTATAAATATTCATTTAAAATAAAATGCACTATGAAAATACAAATCTTACCACTAGCATGTGAGGACTCTCCAGGGTATCCTGCAGTCCCCATCATCACATTTGGTGGATCGTGCATTTCATACACCTCATGAGCTACTGTGTCTGTGGGAGGATCAACAGGTTCTCCAATTGGACCTAAGCATATATGCCCACACATAGCACAACTATGGGGCACACATATATGTGGACTCGAAGAGGACATGTCAGTGTCATTGGATCCACCAACACCATCACTAAAAGGCTGAGCTAGTGCCCTAGCCTAAAAAACCAAAAGGCTACTCAAAGAGTTAATAGTCAATATAGTCCATGATGCTACCTTAGCAATGATATATGGATGTTGCACTAGAGGTGGGGGACCAACAGGAGGAGGGGGAACATATGGGCCCTGTACTACTCGAACTGCCCCAAGTCTATCTTGAGGCACACCTAAACCCACACCCTGGAAAGGCTTGATGTCAAAGTAGTTAACATGCTTGCCCAAAACAAACTTAGTGTATAATTTTTTAATGAAATAAAAGGGGACATCAAGATTGTTGTTGGGTGGTTTATTAAAAACCATCCACCAACGATCCCAAAATTTATTCACCATATCATCATTTGTACACCATTTTATGGAAAGTTGTTTTTTCATGTCTATGGGTTGCCCAGTGTCGGGATTGACAAACAATGCGCCAATATCAACTTTTGAAATCTCAAGCTCCTTGACTTGATCATAGGTCAAGCCATTCGCATATCTAGCCCTCATGGAGTCTCGCCACAAAAGAGCGGCATTGTACTCCTCAGTGATGGTTTGTACATTATTTGTTATAGCTTTGAGGGGATCTAACATTGGGGCTAGACGAGGGATTCTACTATAAACATCTGCAATGCCCCTCAATTGGTTCAAATTTTGGGCAATTAAATCCTGAATTGAGGGGGGGTTTGGCAATTGAGGGTTTGCTAGTTGTGGTAGTTGTGGTTGTTCGCGATTTTCATTATTATCCCCCATTTAACCTGATTGAATTTGAAAATTTTAATTTAATCAACAAATTTGAAAGAAAATTGTATTTCAATTAAAAAAACCTAGTTTCAATGAAAAAACCAAAAAACAAATAAAAAATACGAAAAATTTGAATAAAAACAAGAAAATGGCATGAAATCATACCTGAGATGAGAAAATCACAATTTTTTATGCCCAAAATTGGATATTCGCTATTATCCGATATCATATTTCTCTCCTTAGCGCAACTCGTGGGTGAAAAATGACCCACGAGCTATCACAGCGGGTAGAAAAATACCCATAGAGATCGGATATCCAATTTTTTTAGGATTTTTGCATTTTAAATATTATATATCATATATAATATATAATGTAATGTATATTAGATAATATATATTATATATATTATATAATATATTATATATTATAGAATATATAGAATATAGAATATAGAATATTATATTATATTATATATATTATATTATATTATATTATATTATATATAGTATAACACAATATATATATATATTGTATATAATATATAATAGATATAATATAATATTCCATATTATATAATATATATCATATTATATTATATATTATATCATATATAATATAATATATTATTTTTTAATATAATATCCCATAAATATCGGATATCCGATTTGCTTGGGTTTTTGCCATGGCAAGATGTACTGACATCCAAGCCAACCAAAAAGTCAACATGGATTTTATGCATTTTTAGGCAAGTGGAGAAGGCTATTTTTTTCATATTGCCGCTTTTTGGCACACCATGATCCTGCACATACCCATGTATCCCATACTACTATTGGCATATGCACACTCCAATGAGACATTGTAGGTGATTGAAGGTTTTGTAATTGATGGCAACCTTACAATCCTATGGCACCGGCAAGGCATCACACTGGCACTAGCAAGATCAGACTCTACACCGACACTCAGACCATCGGCACCGGCAAAGAAAAGAAGCATACTAGCACAGAGGCCGACAGGATTTTTTGTTATAATATATTTTGTTTATTATTGTAAAAACTTTAGAAGCCGACTTGGCAACATTGTAAAATGACTCATATATATAAGAGATCATTATAGAACAATTAGGTATAAAGCATGGAATGTAATTAGGCGAAATAAAGAAAACCTATTATGCGAATTATAGGTTAAGGGTTTATGTAAGAAGCAGAGCAGAAACCGGTACTGGATCTGGCATAGTAGATGCTATTTTGAAGTAGTACAAGACACGAGATTTATATAATCCAATTTTGTAAGTCAGTGAGACTTCCTATTTTGTATTTGAGGAGTGAGCTCTAGGCACTTGGCCTTCCTACATGTGCAGGCCCCTCTTGTAGCAGTAATATTCTCTTATTGGCCAGTAAGTCAATATTGTGGGTCACAAATCCCACCGAGGTTTTTCCCACACTGGGTTTCCTCGTTAAAATATTGTGTTATGGTGTGTTTCTTATGTGGTTGCTTTTAATTCTGTTCATTGCACTATTTCTTGCTTACCAATACACTATTATAATATGTTCTACATTTTTTAAGTTAAGAAATTCACATCACCGGTTAGATACTAATTCACCCCCCCCCCTCTCAGTATCTATGGGAATCCTAACAACTACGTCGAGTGTCTATCCTTGTCCCAACAAAGCCAAGTATACCATTTCCACATCAAGATATGCCCAAAATTATACAATGAGATTTATCCAATTATTACCTACCTATTCTTCATTAGAAATTTTCTTCCATGCATTCCATCGAACAACTAATCAACAAGGACATCCATTGTCGGCATGCAGTTGGCCCCCAAGCCCACATGCTCCTATCAGAATCCGTCCAATTACCCTAGGTCATCGTGAGTATCCCTCACCTGCATGCACCTAGTGACATCCATCTGCTATATAGAGGTACAACTGATAGTCTGCTAGCACAATACGCTCCTTGACTACTGTAATGGTGGAAAAATGGTGAATGATAGATCAAGAGGAAAACTACCCTTTCCCTCAAAGAGAGATGAGAGTTTCACTATTGATTACCCTTCAAACACTTTTCACCATGTTACATTAGGAAGCGGAGAGGATAATTCACTAGATTCAATCTCTCCACATGAATATTGTAGATTGAATTCTAAATGAATTGGGAATGATAAGTAGATCCCCTCTTCCTTGTTTGAAATGGAAAGGAAATTAATTGATTTATGTAGTGCAAAAGTGACAAAGAACTGATTATAACTTGAGATCAAATTATGGGATGAAGTTGTACACCTAGATCTGGCAGTAATATGTCGAGACGAAGTCGCCTTGTGAATTTGAGGAAAATTTTCCTAGACCATGGCGGGAATATACACGATCCTCCAAAAAATCTGCGAAACAAAAAGGGTTTTTCCACCTATGCAAATGGAGCCCGAATCTGAAAGTATAGTTGTGCACCAACAGCATATACATAGAAAAGAAAGGAAATGGGTTGGGATTGGGGGTTTGCCTTTAGGTCAAACCCCAGTTTCGGAATTAACCAAGTAATGAAAGAAACTACTTGCAAGTAGGTGTAAATGAAAGGCTGAATTGTAAATCACCTCAAGGGAGGTTGTGATAGTAATGTTGATAAAGTGCTTGTGTGCAATTGAATGTTGAAATCAATCTCCTCTTCAATGGTTGAATCCTCATTTTGAATGCAACACCTACCCTTGAAGGGAGACTTGAGAATGCACAATGCTGGAAAAGAATGCTTGAATGCTCCTGAATTCTTGATCACTTATGGAACTTGACAGACTCCAATCTTATCTAGCTTCAACTTATGCAAATGAGAGGATGAATTCCTCTTAAATACATGTTAGTGGATTTGATTTTTGTCACAGGCCGACATTGGGGGAGTTTCCCACCCTATGCACAACCAAAATGCAACCCTAGGAAGGGTCCTACCCCAAAATAGGGCAGGGATAGGGGTGCCACACCCCTATCTTAGGAGGACAAGGGTGCCATGCCATGCCCCTATCCTACCACTTTCTCCAAGGCAGAGTGCGAATGGGGTGATGTAGAGGTCTAGAGGATTTGATTTCACATGCGTGAGGACCCTAATGTAGTCAAAAATTACTAGGGTCACAATTTTATGACACTACATTTATCCCCCACTTTAGCAGGAGAATAAGAATATGTCAGTATTGTCGGTAAAGTACAAGGAAACAAGATCAAAATACTTTTACCATGTCAAGGAGGCAATATGCGCCAAGCCCCCAGTGGACTTAGGATCTTACGACTTTGATTGACAAAGTAAAGGGGAAGATCAAGAAGGGGAGAATCATGACTACAAGTAGCAAAGTTCCCTTCACTATGAGTCATGAAAGCAAGGATACAAAAGATTACAAAGAAAAATAAAGTTTACTAAGTAATTCTAGGTATCACAAGAAGGAAAATATGAGCAGAGTGTATTCCCCCACGTTAAAGCGATTGCACGTGCCTTATCAAGAGCAATTTCTTTAAGGTAGGATACACCCAAGAGAGAGAGAGAAGAAAGGGAGCACGTTATCGCAAGGATTTAGCCCCCAATCAAGGAATAAACCCAAGGATAATGAACAAAAAACAAAAGGTAGTGTCTCTTTCCTCAGGGTCAGTATGTTGTATGATAACTCATATATATCATGTATATATATACATATAATAATTGTCATTCTCAAAGAAGGACACTACCTTAGAAGAAAGGGAATAGAGGATGTCTTTTGAGTCAACATGAAAGAGACCAAGAAAATATCTCAATGATTTGCATCATCTCCAGGGAGACATTAAGGGAACAATAGAAGAACAGGGATACAAATAGAGAATGGTCACAAAAGAGAAAGAAAGGAGAGAGAGAAAGATTTACAGTGCTAATATTGCTAATCTAGCACGACATCCGCCTCTTGATCTTGCTAATCACTATTTCAAGAAGGTGAGCAACATGCTAGAGGAGCAACATCAAGCACAGTAGATGGAGCTATCACAAGATCCAAATAAACACTATGCTCATGTTGGAAGTCACTTTGTTCGATTCTAGGAGCTAGGATTAGGGTTTGTGAAAACTCATTTGATAAATGCTTGTCCACATCAACATACTC
This sequence comes from Cryptomeria japonica, assembly GCF_030272615.1. NCBI lineage: Eukaryota > Viridiplantae > Streptophyta > Pinopsida > Cupressales > Cupressaceae > Cryptomeria > Cryptomeria japonica. Next base: position 645,211,852 of record NC_081415.1, on the reverse strand, counting down.
ATACTCACTATCAGAAGCATTAGGAGTTGTATTGCCATTATGAATAACATTTTCACCCATTTCTTCATCAAAGTTTAGAGAAAGAAGAGCAAGAGCACGAATAGGAGTAAAACCACACATGTTTTATGAAAATTATGATTTGGAGATGTAGGTTGAACGTCTTGCTTAGGAGAAAAGGGAATCATGTCAATTGTCAGAGTCTAAGGAGGTTGAGTATTTTGAGGGATAGCTTCACGAGCTTGAACACAGCATCTTCGTCGACGTTCTCTCATACAACTATTCCATCAAGTCCTAGTGGAAGGTTGAGAAGAAGGAGAACACTTGAAAAAATAGGAATACTTCTCTTCTTGATAGTGGAAGATTTAGGTTGAGGTCTTTTTGGTTGAACAATAGGAGAATCAGGCCTCTTCTCTCGATAAGAGGAAGGAGGTGGAACTGCTCCATAGAAAGAAGGAATATTAGGTGTAGGAAGGAGACCAGGTCCATCATGAGGAGGAGGTATAGGTCTAACCTCAGGAAGAATATTGTTGTTCTCCTTAAGAGAAGGTAAAGTCACATCCATAGGTATAGGTGAACAATCTTCCTTAGGAGGGAGATTAGTTCTATTCGAGAGGGGAAGAACCTCATTTTGAAGAATAATAGGAATGTCAAGTGTTGGAGATCTAGATTAACTTAAGGATAAGAACAATATTTATAAGATTGAAAAATAGAATCACTCCTTAATGGAAGAGATTGAAATTGTTTAGGCCAAAAGAAATCAATAGGAACACCGGGGCTTCTTTCAGATGGACGAAATAAGATATGGTTCAGGGTTATGATTTCTCCATTGTGGCAAAATTTCAAACACTTGTGGATTGGAGAAGAAATATCCTTCACGGAAGATAGCCAAGGATAGCCCAACTTCACACGGAATTGCTCGGAAGAAGGTATGATAACAAAGTCAACATCTAAGGTTTTAGTATGAACTTCAAAAGGAAGAGTGATAAAGCCAATGGTAGGACAAGAGAAGCCATCAAATAACTTCAAAACCAAATTAGAAGCATCATATAGTGGCTTATGCAATCGTAAAGTGAAAAGATACTCTTCAGTTATGACAAAAACCATGCAAGAGGGATCAATCAGAGCACCACGACAAGGGATATCCATAACCTTTTCAACTATGTATAAAGGGCCATCAAGTGCTCTAATGGTCTCACTAGGGTCAAATATAATACAAGGATCTTTAGGCATATCCTGTGTTTCTACCATATTAACCAAGTTTGGAGCCATAGAGGTGAATTCTTCAGAAGAGAGAGAATTAGGCATAATCTCAATAACGTTAGAGGTATTAGATGGCAAGGGATTAGTGAAAATCTTAAGATTTTGATTAGGATGAGCTTCTGATTTATTCCCTTTATCATTCACACCTTCCACAGATATCATATTATTATCAATCAATTCTTGAAACTTATTCTTCAATGCAAAACATTTCTCACTATCATGACCAGGTTGACGATAAAATTGACAAAAGGAATTGTTATCAAAATAAGGGGATGCAAGTTTAGAAGGATCAATTTGTTTTATAGGAGGAAGTTTGATAACATTTATGTGCAACAACTAAGACATAATACTATGTAAAGATTCATTCAAGGAAGTAAATTGTCTTTCTCTTTGGAAAAATTTAGAAATAGAAGGCACACCTATTGTAGCAATTACATTGTGGTTGTTGATTGTATCATTGAACTTGATGAAGCTTTTTATTGGTTTGAAATTCATAGACAATTGGTCAACACTCCTCCCCTTATCACTCAGAGCCATAGGAGTGGATTGCTCCATTTGATTCACAACCAGTTGATAATTGTGGAGTGTTGAGCACAACTACGGAAAGGAAGTAAACTCAGAAAAAAGAAGCTTTTCCCTAATATCTTTTTGCAAATTAGAAATGAAAATTCTTTGAATATCAATATCAGGTACATGAAAATAAATTTGAGCACACAAATGCTTATATCTACCAATGAAATCAGTCAATTTTTCTTTAACACCTTGTTTACAATGCATTAAATTAGTCAAAGTGATTTTAGGACCAATGTTGTTTTGAAATTGTTGGATGAAAGAATTTGCGAGTTGTTGAAAATAAGTGATAGAATAAGAAGGCAAAGAACAATACCATGGTAAAGCCTTGTCTCTTAGTGTTCTTGTAAATAGTTTTGCAAGCAATCTTTGATCATAAGCAAAATTAGTACACAAGGTTTGGATATTTTGACATGCGTAATAGGATCACCTTTTCCATTATAGAGTTCCAATTGAGGAATCTCAACATGTTTAGGTGGCACGGATTTAACAATATCAAGAGAAAGTGGGCTCGCAACATCAAAGGTGGGCACACTAAACTTGGATTGACTCATGGTAGCAATTTGTTGTTGTAAGGAAGACACGATTTGAACAAGATTGTTAATTGTCATTTCGGTAGAAGAATTGATGTTAGACATGGGTGATTAAGAAGGTGGTGTGATGTTATTGAAAGAAGGAATGGACTGAGAATAAGGTGGTGGGACATTATGATAAGTAGGCATTGGTGATGATTGGGTAGGAAAAGGGACACTTAAAGGAGGAACAAAGTTGTTGAAGGAATTGCCCCCTTGTGTCACACTGATTGGTTGAGGAATAGTAGGAATACTTATGGAAGACATAGGTAATGATGGAGGAGTAAATGAAGAAGAGGGATTTCTCCCATGACCAATTGTTATAGGGATGACATTTTGGGTTAAAGTAGCCATGATGTTGGATGTGAAAATAGGAATATTAGTCATACGAGTAGTCAAAGGAATTGAAGGATTGACTTGCTTTGGAGGTTGTGAATAACCTAGGGTTTCAACACAACTCTTGATAGGCATGACATTAGAATCAATAATATGTGCAATGCCATGCAAATATCAATTCCATTTTTAATTGAAGAGCTTCACTATTAGGGTATTCTTGGGACATCCATTGTTGAAAGTTATCAAATTGATTGTCTAATATGGAAATTTGATCTAAAGAAACCCTAGTTAAAGCTTCTTCTTCATCATGGGATTCATTAATGGGGTGAATAGGCACATGATTAGGATGGGAAGAATTAGTTCCATCCTAATTAAAGAAGTCACCCAAATTAGGCTCCATCTCCTCGATAATTAAACCTTGGGAAGCCTTAATTCTAATGTTTCATCTAACAGGGATAGGATAAGTAGGACTAATAGTGGTAAAACTCATGCACTAGAGGGAAAATTTGAATTTTGAATTGTGGAACAAAGCTTACAAAATTGAGTAATACAAAATTTAAGAAAATAATGATTACACAATTTGAACTTTGTTGGAAGAAGGGAATGACACAATTTCCAAAAATGAAAGGAAATTGAAATTTTAAAATTAGGGCCAAAGGAATACCACTTAATTTTAAAATCAGAATTTTTAAAATCAGGGCAAACTATAATTAACCTCTTAATTTTTTAAAAATTCTTGAAATTTGAAATGTTGAATATTGGAGGTATTTCCAATTCTAGGGGGATCAAAAATCAACAAAATCAGCCAATCTTCTGGATTTAGGCTAGTAAATACAGTCATAATAGTCTCCCTAAATTTTGGGAAAAGAGTCAAGGATCGTGGCAAGAACGCACATGGTCCAACCAACTTTTTTTGAAATTTTTAGGGATGGATATTACGATGATTTTAAAGCTAACCCCAAAAAATTGGTAAATTTTATGATCTCTAGATGGGCGAAATGAAGGCGCAAATGTGAAAATAGGACCCTATTAAGGTTTTGAAAAAAAAGAGGAATTGAATCGCAATTTGAAAAATGTAAAACCTAATGGATAGGGACACCTTGGAAAATGTTTAGAAATCTGAACTGAAATGAAATTGATTTGAAATTTGAACAAAATCCAATTAAGTTTTGGAATTAACCAAGTAATGAAAGAAATTACTTGCAAGTAGATGTAAATGAAAGACTGAATTGTAAATCACCTCAAGGGAGGTTGTGATGGTAATGTTGATAGAATTTCTTGTGTGGAATTGAATGTTGAAATCAATCTCCTCTTCAATGGTTGAGTCCTTGACTTGAATGCAACACCTAGCCTTGAAGGGAGACTTGAGAATGCTCAATGCTAGAAAAGAATGCTTGAATGCTCTTGAATGCTTGATCACTTATGCAACTTGACACACTCCAATCTTATCCAACTTCAACTTATGAAAATCAGAGGATGAATTCCCCTTAAATACATGTTAGTGGATTTGATTTTCATCACAGGCCGACATCAGGGGATTTTCTCGCCCGATGAACAACCAACAATGCAACCCTAGGAAGGGTTCTGCCCCAAAATAGGGCAGGGACAGGGGCACCATGCCCCTTTCCTAGGAGGAAAAGGGTTCCATTCCCCTATCCTACCCCTTTGTCTAGGGAAGAGTACGGACGAGGTGATGCAAAGGCCAAGGAAGAAGCTATTTTTTAGGGATGAGCAATCTATGGTCTCTGATCAGGCTAGAGGATTCGATCTTGTGTGCGTGAGGACCCTCATGCAGTCAAAAATGGCTAGGGTCACAATTTTATGACATTACAACTACTATAAATCTTGAGTGAATAAGCTTATTTGGAATGGGTCATAGGATTTATCCCTCGGTGATCACCTCAAATAGAGAGGACTAGTCAATGTCTTAGAGTAATACTATCCTCTACCTATACCCTCGTAGGGTCCTAACTCTATTCGTTGTCGTAAAAGTCAATGCCTGTACTTGGCTTAGCACTATAATTGGAAGAGAGGATCCTAATTTAGAACAAGTAGATCATAATCAAGATAGGTCTAGGAGTAATGCATAAAGTCTTATTGTCTTGGATTAAATTACACAACACCATAAGATCACTTGGATCCAACATAAGATTACCTCTACTCAATAGATAAACAAACTGACCATAAGGTGGTCTACCCTTTCACTTTATCAAATCATCATTCTAAAATCACAATATATATTAAATACGAGTTATAAGGCTTTCTTAACTCTTTCATAATCTTCTAATGCCTATTTGACCTCCTTTGAAGCCTACTAAAGAGGAGAGGTCAACACGTTAGGAACAAACCTAAACCTTGGATTTATTCCTCTCCCCTATACCCTACCCCTACATACTTGAGGTCACAAGGGCATCCTTCACCCAAGGACTACCTATGTTCCCACTTCCAAACAAATCAAAGTCACACATAGTTCTCCTTACAAGATCTCTCAAAAGAACACCTACACACTTGTTCCCAAGGTTTCATCATCTTGATTTTTTGCTAGGCCTACTACTAAACACAAGTTACCTTAGTTCAGACAAACTCATAAGAAACTAATTTCATTTGGAATACATATAATACGTTATATACTAAGGTTCTTGTAGACACCTAAAAATGTCTCATCGATCACATACTAATCATTTGTCCAATTAATTAAATAATTATTTAATTGTTTAATTAAGCTAATTATTCTTCTGAACTAACTCAATCATCACCTTCAACATTACTAATCATTCAATTTCTATCCTTTAATTAATTAATCATTTAACCCTCTTTTAAGTATTAATTAAATATTATTTATTTAATTAATTAATTGTAACTTATTCCTTAATTAAATAATCTTTATTATTTAATTAATTCTATTTCTAATGATTAAATAATTTTATTTAAATTATTTAATTAATTAACTTATTCCTCCACTTTTCCCAAATCCGAATTTCACCTGATTCCATCTAATTTCATTTTCCCAAATTCACATTTCACCAAATCTGAATTTCAATGAATTCCAATAAATTTCATGTGCATTTCAACATTCAAAAATCCAAATTCAAATCCAAATCAAAATAAAAATGAATTTCAATTCAATCTCCTACAACACATGTTGAAAATCTTAACTGATTGATCAAATCAGTTAACTAATTAGTTAACTTAGTTAACTCTTCAACCTCCCCTTTTCACTCCAAATCACCTTTTCTGACTAACTCATCAATTCAGTCTTCTCCTCAATCACTTTAGTCTACTAATCAATCAAATGAGTTAACAAATCAATTTATCATGTGTTAACAAATCAATCAACTCACTTAATTGATCAATCAAAATCACTTATCTATCAATCAATAGTTCAGTTCAATTTCTCCCCCCATCTCACCTGAAAATCTATAAAAGCAAGGCTTATTTCCCAATTTTAATCTAGAATCACAGAATTATAATCTTCATAACAACTGTCTATCTCATGCAGGAAATCCCAGTGCAACACCTGAGATCCACCTACACACACAATTTAGAGAGGAGCAATGGAAGCCTTGTTACATCAATTGAGGGAGTTTAATTAGATTTTATTTTGATAGTCAATTGTTTTAGCATTATTTCATTGTCATTTAGGAGTATTTATAATTAGATTAGAGTTGTGATTCGCTCTTATAATCTGATTATTATCTTTATGACTAAATTTACCCGTAAGAAACAATGGTGAACCCAATGTGAACACTAACCTTCTAAGCTCTTTTTCATGATTAGCATATTTTGTACACATAGAAAACAGTGCTATGCATTTGTATGTGCAGAAATTTGCATTTGTCAACAACAGTTTGCATTTGTTCATATGGTAGTTTGCAATTGTTCACATGACAATTCACATTTGTCTAATATAATTTTCATTTGTAGGGATAACTCAAAATTTTAATTTTTAGGTGTCGTTCTTGCTTTTCATTCATTTGTGGTGCTAACCCATAAAACTTTTTCAATTCTGGAAAATTAATTTTTTATGCATAAGATGTGTCTAACCCTATGGCAGGAAGAGCGACCTTCAAAATTTCAAGTTCAAGAGAGAAAAGAACACAGAAGACAAAGAAGAGCACATCGACAATGGATAAGAGCAAAAAAGAGGTTCCAAGATCTTGAAGAAGTGGCTGCCCTATCCCAATATTATCATATTGTGCAGAAATACCTGGATAGATTCAACATGTTTTATGATATTGAGATCATGGCGAATATGATAATGGATCCATCTTATGTCATAATTGATTGATTTTGTCTTGTCTTTTATTTCTATGTAGTTAATTTGCATTTGTGCAAAGGGCAATTCACATTTGCATAGATGACAATTTGCATTTGTCTACATAGAAATTTGCATTTGTCTACACAGAAATTCGCATTTGCATAGATGCTAATTCACATTTGTTCTAATCCTAATTCGCATTGGTCAAAGGCTAAAGAAGATCACTGATATATTTTTTCTCAATTCTCTGCTATCATAATGTTCTATTTTAGCAGATTCTGAAGACAATACTGTAACCTAAGAGAAAATTACGCTTGTGAGCCCACAATGTGCTAACATTTTCTTGAGTTTTTGTAGGAATAGCTAGACTTAGTTTAGCTAATACTTACTTTGGTGCTCTTTAAAAAGAACAAAACAAACTTGCTTTTAGTTATCTCATCATTGTTTTGTTGGCTAAAATGAACACCATGCTTTTTTGGAGCAACATCTCCCAATAGTTCAGAAAGTTTTGTGATGAAGGGATAAAAAAATAGAACTCTTGTTTTCCATGTTTTCAAGGTGATGGGCATATGCTCTCCCTTTAACTGGGTGACCAAAAAGCCAGACCCACCTTTCATGCTTTCTATAAATTTTTTCAATAGGATAAAACCCTTAGCAGGCCTTCCTCCCAATTAACTCATAAGGCCAAGTGAGAGGGAATGACCTAAGTGGCGATGGCTAATGCTAAGTAATCCAAGCCACTATAAATAAATGTGTTTGCAATGAAAATTGTAAGAAATGAGTGTTGCAAATATAGGAGCATTGTGAGGATATTGGATCAGTTAGAAGTCGAACAGTCAGAAGTCGAACGATCAGGAAGATGAGCAGCGTCGAAACCAAGGATATAACAAGGCGAGTAGATTCATTTAAGAGAGGGATTTTTGGTCGATAATTTAGTGTGTGAATGTGGCGGAAGGAGAGAGACCAATAGGCCACTCCACAGAAGCTGAATATGTGTTTGAATAGTTCATTATTTATAAACATCTAATACTAAATGTAGCCTCCATCGTATGTTGTGTGTTAATAAAGTTAATCCTTCGGTATTCACATGTTATTATGTTGGTTATTATTAATGACTCTTGGACTCATGTAGTGGGTGCCTAATACAATCTTTTATCGATTTATGTTATTCTTTTGTTTTGTTCTTGTCACAAATCTTCCAAGAAGTTTGTAGATGCTATTGTCTGAGAATGGAACATGTGGTTATCCCGATAAAGTGTCATTGTTGTAAACAGTCGACAAAGTTGTCGTCGAGATAAGTTATACCGATAAGATATCATTGCTGCAAAAAGTTGTCAATATTGTCATCGAGATACTTATTCCGATAAAGGGTCTCTATTGTAGAAATTTGTCAAATTTTTATGTCGGAATAGCTAACCCGATGATGTGTCATCAGGATAATTTGTCCCATCGGGATTGAAAAATATTATTCACTTGACCTCGCATGGCTATCCCAATAGACCGTCCAATGTCTTGTTTGGCATATGCTATACCGAAATCAGTGTCATCGGGATAGTTTTGTTCTATTAGGATGACTTAAAATTGTTGTTCTACCTTTATGAATTATTTCGATGGGTGGTCAAGAGGTCATGTTCGGAATTGTCATTCTGATACAAGTATCCAATAGTGATTCAGCAGATTGGTATTGTTATTTTGAGCCCTATCTTGCATCAGTTACATGTTGTCATAACGGTGTCATGCCTCCCTCAGTGCCTATATGGTACAAGAAAATATTTAGAGTGTAACCACTATAGACAGGGAGACCTCCTTAATGGAGAAAAAACGTTGTTGATTATGACCACTCAAACGGAGCCTTGATTAATATCATTAGAAAACTAGAGGCCAATCTAAGTCAGTAACCAGACACTTAAAGTATCTCAATGCAAGGGTGGGGAAGAATCCACCCCCAAGACACTCACCATATATCTCCCAGGAAAACAAGCCAATTGAGGAGAAATTCTCTTTGGTTCAACTTCTGAAAAAAGGCAAAAAAATAGACACACCCTAGGGTGTGGTAGGGTTATTTGAGTCTACAGAGTATCAAGATGTGGGTTGTGGTATTATTTGTGATCTTTTGACCCTAGGAGAGTCTAATTTTTTTATGATCAATTGACCAAAAATTTATCGAAAACACATGAGGTTTGAAAAGATCCCAACAATTATTAGGATTTGAAAAGATCCTTTAAAAAGTACTCTCTTTGGTTTATTTCAGATTATTTTCTTACTTTGTTGTTGTGTCTTATGCTACACTTTCCAAAGATCTAACATTCACAACATAGCCAAAACAATGTCAAAACAATCAAGTCTTGCCAAGAATCTTTCAACCACCAACACAGTTTGAATATTTAAGGAAAAACATTACAACATCTAGTGTCCACAACAACCAATCAAGAAAACATCATGGAATGGCATTATGCATTTCATAGGGAATGTGAATAATTCATCACTTCCATTCCCATTCCATCGTCATCCATAGAAATTTTCTCTCAAGAAATTAGGACTTTGCAACAACAAATGATAGACATGAGTAGTCCTAACAACCATAGGGATTGTTTAGAAAAAATGATTTGGGAAGTGACAACCACGATACCTCTAGTCAAAAGGGAATCATTATCAGGCCAACCTTTCTTATCTTGTGATACCATTCAAACATGGCAACCTTCATTCTTCAATAAAATCGCTCCTACTTCAGTTCAACCAAAATTAGAGTCATGTCAACCTTATTTTTCTTTCAACCCACTATATCAATCATACCAATCAAATCAACCCAACATTCAAACCCCTTTCAACCAAAATCAAATCCCATTCAACCAAAGTCCAAATAAATCATATATATCCACCATTTCATCATCCCCTGAAGTCACACAAGAGCAGTACATACCATCTCTATCCAATAACACAATCTCCTAAGGGCTATCCATCATACAAATCTAATTTAATCCAAGTAATGATGTTATTCCTTTCCATGCTTTAGAAATTTAAGATCCAATGCCATCATATATTCCAATTCCAAGAAAACCCACTTCAGAGAGTCTCATTCAAAATCCTTTCTCATCTGGCCAAATTGTTGAAACCTTCCAAAAATCTCCCATGCATATCCAAACTCCTTCCCCTTGTCAAGAGGATAATCCAAAATCAAAAGAAATGAGTCATGAAATAAATCAAGATCAAGAACAAACCCTTCCATCCTACCTAATTTTTTTATCAAGATCCCAACGACCAAGAATCTTATGATTATCCCCTCATTCTTTTCTATTCCATTCATAATAACACCCTTTTATCTCAAGAGAAAGATGTTCTTTCAATTCCCATCTAACATCCATCTCCTAAGCAAGATCAGGACATCCCTTCCATCCTTCCTAATAATCCCTTTCCAAGACAAGATCAAAGTATTCCTTCACCTTCATGTCCTAAGCAAGATCCCATTATTTCTCCATATGTTGATCAAGATCCCTCCATCCCTTCATCTCCATGTCATGATCCTCCATGTTCCTCACAAGATTCCCTCTTAAATGAACTTACCATTTCTCCTAGTCCCCCTCATGATCCCAATGCCTCTACACAAGTTGTCCATAAACCCCTTATCAATGAAATAACCAATCCATATCATACTACATAGTGCAACTTGTAAACAATTATATGTGTTCCAATATCAAATGTCAATGTAGTGACAAAAATAAGCATAACACTAGCTAATGAGATCAACACCTGGTTGGCTTCATCATCCTCTTCAAGTGCATCAATAGAAATAGGCATAGCACCCGCTCATGTCACAACTTTGAAACCAAAATCTATTTGCCTCATACACCCACACTTGATAGACTAGGGGCAAGAGGATCTACCACAGTTGGATTGGTTTGAAAATAATGAGGCTATAGCAGAAATTGTACATGAAATACACCCAGCTGAATATCCTATTAAAAAAGAAAGGTTTATCCAACTCTTTAAACACAGACCAGTGAACTACCTACACAAAACTCCCCAACCCTATGAACAACATGCACCTAAAAAGATATTACATCTAAGGGATGGGTTCATTTAAATTTTCAGTACTGCATTTGCATATTTCTTTATTGCATTGAATCGCATATCTTCATTTCAAAGTGCATCATAGTTGGTTGCATATCACCATTGCATAATATATAGCTACATATCATTATTACTTTCTCATATAGTTTCTAGAATAAATTAAAAAAGGAGATTTTCTAAGTCATTTTCCTATTTGCACTGAAAGGAGCTAAGGTGGTCTCATTTCCTAGATACTGGTACATCAAGTATTTAGGAAGTCTTAGGTAATTCATCTTCAATGTCACCTTGTGATTGAGTTTTATCCATGGTTGGGTAGAGATTTCACCATTGTGCCTTGTTACCCAAAATCTATCAATTTCTATGTCTCACACATTAATCAATAGCTCTAAGTCATTACAGATACCTAGTTGGTCATGTGGCTAGTGAAAAATCCAAAATTGCCAATGTAATCGTCATACTCAAGTAGGTTTCATTACTTACAAGTCAAGGCAAGAAAATAAAAGAAAAAATGCTATGCCAAAGTCAATATCAAAATATCATGGCAAAAAGAGCAAAGATATATAACTGAAATATCATGCATACAAATGCAATAAAAGATTGACTAAGGGAACATGCGAGTAACTCCATCAGGGCTATGGATGTATGTTGGCAATGGAGCAATATTCGAGATATTACAGTATATAACCTCATCGAGGATATAGGCGTTTGACTAGCACACATCCCCCTTCCCCCTAGGACCTTTGTTCCTCCCAAGGTGGGACCACACATGTGGGAGCACATTGACTTTTCATCCCACTCCCCCTTGTGACACTTGTCACAAGGCTAAGCTTACAAATTTGGGACCACATTGATCCTCACCCTCTCCCCTTTGTGAAATTTGTCACAAGGCTAATCCTTTCAACCTAGGACCACATTCCCTTTCAATATAAGCCCTTGAACCCCCTTTTAATCTTGACCATCCGATTCTAGGCTCCCAACTCTCTAAATTGAAGCCTATATCCATCAATCAAAAATTCACTTTTTATGCATCCTCATGCTACGCTTTTATCCACTTTTTCATTGCAAATTTGTGTTGTCCTCTTGACATCATAATCATCTCCAAATCATTACACATATATCCTTTTTTTGTTATGCAAGTGTGAGAAATCCATACTTAACTCCACTCAATCTCTCAGTCTTCATTTGACAACCTCAAATCAATGTGATTCATGGAGACGAGGAGGACAAGGAAGACCGAAATGGCATAGGGAGAATCATGAGTGAAGTCTTTCTTTATGTTCATCTTTCTCATTTATGTTTTTTCATACTTCTTTGATATCGTTTTTAAAATGGTTTTATTTGTAATGGTTTCTAATCTTACTAATCTTGACTAATTGTTTTATGGCATTACACATAGCGTATTAGGTTTGATGGTTTAAGGTTTTATGAGAACGGATTGGACTCTTATATCTGAAATGTTTCAATTCAATTAGTGCATTTGAGAATGAAAGACACACACAATCATCCTTGTTCGAATAGGAACTACATCTTCATCTTGCATACTGCATTACCATAGGTCATGTCTAAATTCATTGTCTCCACATGCATCTCCTAGATCATCATTTCATAATAGGTTTGCATACTGGAGGCATAGCTAAAAACTCCTAAAAATCAAATAAAGTCCTGAAAAAATCATAAAAATCAGATAAAGTCTTGAAAACGTCATAAAAAGTTGGATAAAGACCTGAAAGTATCATAAAAATCATTTCAAGTCTTGAAAAAATCCCAAAAATCATATCAAGTCCTGAAAAAATCCTAAAAATTGGAAAAAGTCACAAAAAAATCCTAAAAATCGGATAATGTCCTGAAGAAAACCCTTAAAATTGTAAAAGTCCTAAAAAAACTTAATCATTGAAAAACAACAAAACTCCAAACAAACATCGACATCAAAAAACCAAAAAATACAAAAGCATAAAAATCAAAATAGTGCAAAAAGTCTTGGGAAAAAAAATATTCCTAAAAATCATTAAAAAAAAAATCCTAAAAAGCATAAACAAATCCTGAACAAAATCAAAACAAAAACATTCGAAAAATGATCCTGAAAAAAGCACAAAAACATCGAAAAATCAAAAATCAACCAAAAAGATCAAAAATCAATTAGAGAACTTGCAATAAAATGTCTCGCAAGAATCAAATACCCTAGCAAATATCCAGTAAACACTTTGCACGGAGTTAGAAAAGGATAAAATTATCTAATCAACCTAATCAAATTTTCTTATCAATCATAAAACTATCCTTATCGAGTGATCATTATCTTTTCTTAAACGGAAGAGGATACACTTGAAATCAAACATATCAGTCTTAAACGGGGTCCATACTTTCTAAAACTAGACATTATCAACCATCACATCAAGCAATTAAAATGAAGACACGGATCAGTAAGGCTACTTGATGTTTTTCCTAGTTGGTCTTTATCTTTTTATCAATTGGTGATCAATCATGTTACTATGCTACTCAAGGATGTCCACAAGTGACTAGAGGAGCCGTGATGAGCATGATCTTTTTCTTTGTTTGTTTTTTGTGGTGTGAACCAATGAAGTTCTGGGGCAATAGTTCCAGTGGGTGTCTGTGATTGGTACATTCATTCGGAAAGTATCCTAAACAAAAATTGAAGTCGGGGATATCTATCCTTGTGACTACTGCATGTACCTCGACCCCTCGACCCCTAGCACTATTCCCAAAATGGAGGGTTCACACCCTGTCTGCTATGTGTTTGTTCTTTGCAATGCGATATCTTTACATCTTGGTTCCTTATACCCTGGTCTGCAATGCTTTATTGTTACATAATAAGGCTATGTGATGAATATGTGTTGCACTATGAATAAAGACACAAAAGATCATTAATCATCAATCATATCATTTCATTTTTCATCTCATCATGTTGATTCTATCTCAAAGATCATTTTCTCATCTAGCATTTTCTACTTTCAATCATTTCATTTCAGTTTCTACTCACATCTTTCTAATTCCATCTCAAGTTGTTTCCTCACATCAACTATTCTATCAATCAATCAATTATATTTCCTAACATTATTCACTTCTTACTAATCATTCTTCAATTTCATAATATCTTCATTATTCATCCTACTTTCCTCAATCATTTGTCTTATACAGGATTAGTCCTTCCTAAAACCAGGCACGATCATCTATCTTCATCTTATACAAGATGTATCCTTTTTGAAACTAGACATGTTGATCATCTTCTCCTTCCTGAAACCAGACTTGATCCTATCTTATCAATCAAATCAATCTAATTGATCAATCAATCAATCTACAAATCATTCTAACCATTTCTTCTATCCAATCAAATCCATTCATGTCATCAATTAATCATTCTTCGTATTTCGTCTAATATTCTTCTTCTTTTGAAAGATCATTCATGTCTTTAATGCACAAACAATCTCTCAAGGGAGCATTATACCCTAAACGCCATCGGGGCATACTAGGGCATAATTTTTTCGTTTTCTTTGAAACAACATCGTTTTGACATTGTCACAAAGAGGGGCAAATGTAGACACCTAAAAATGTCTCACCGATCACATACTAATCATTCAATTTCTATATTTTAATTAATTAATCATTTAACCCTCTTTCAAATATTAATTAAATATTATTTAATTAATTAATTACGACTTATTCATTAATTAAATAATCTTTATTATTTAATTAATTCTATTTATAATGATTAAATAATCATTTAAATTATTTAATTAATTAACTTATTCCTCCACTTTCCCCAAATTTGAATTTCACCTAATTCCATCTAATTTTATTTTCCCAAATTCACATTTCACCAAATCTGAATTTCAATGAATTTCAATAAATTTCATGTGCATTTCAGCATTCAAAAATCCAAATTCAAATCCAAATCAGAATGAAAATGAATTTCAATTCAATCTCCTACAGTACATGTTGAAAATCTTAACTGATTGATCAAATCAGTTAACTAATTAGTTAACTCAGTTAACTCTTAAATCTCCCCTTTTCACTCCAAATCACCTTTTTTGACTAACTCATCAATTCAGTCTTCTCCTTAGTCAATTTAGTCTACTAATCAATCAAATGAGTCAATAAATCAATCTATCCTATTAACAGATCAATCAATTCACAACCAATCAATCAAATTCAGTTATCTATCGATCAGCACTTCAATTCAATTTCTCCCCCCATCTCACCTAAAAATCTATAAAAGCAAGGCTTATTTCCCAATTTCAATCCAAAATCACAGAATTATAATCTTCAAAACAATTGTCTATCTCATGCAAGAAATCCTAGTGCAACACCTGAGAGCCACCTACATACACAATTTAGAGAAGAGCAATGGAAGCCTTGTTACATCAATTGAGGGAGTTTAATTAGATTTCATTTTGATAGTCAATTGATTTAGTATTATTTCATTGTAATTTAGAAGTATTTATAATTAGATTAGAGATGTGATTCGCTCTTATAATTTGATTATTATCTTTATGACTGAATTTACCCCTAAGAAATAGTTCTTGTACACTGAAGGGGTCAATAAAAATTCTTACCCCAATAGGCCAAATACCATTCTAAAATTATATAATGTCTTATTATTTCATTTAGAAAGGATGATAAAATAACATTAAATGAGCTTCCTACATGTATTGCCACTACAATAGGCTTTTCCAATACTTAGTTGATCAATATGGTTATGTCTAATACTTTTCCAACTCAATTAGTTTATTAGTCACATATACCCCAATGTAGGAGTACACAACCATTTAGGGTTTTCCACAAGGGATGCAATGCTATATGTATTAATATCAATGCATATCATCTTAGGTTGAAGCTTAGTATGATAGAGCGCTATATATGTTTTAGCTCAATTTACATTAATACCCACATAATATCCAATCGTATCAAATAACGGTAGTCAAATCTCATAGCTACCTATTAGTATTCCTTTCACTAATTATCAAGTATGATTATTGCTTAACAATGTGTAGAGAAACCCAATCCTATTCCCAAGTTAAGTTAATCTATATAAATACTCTCCAACCATTTTTTTTCATACATGAATGAGATATGTACCTTGAGGTTCCGCAACCCTTGACATACTATTATCCTTGAGGAACTTAGGATGGTCAAGTAATGAATGAAGTCCATGTAAAGAAAACAATAAGAACAGATATACGATGTTACTATAGTGTATTGGTTCAATGTGAGAATAGTCATTACTTTGATTAATATCTCCAACTTCTTTATAATCTATGGTCACAATTGTAACATCTTGTAATTAAATAAGTAGTGAACCATCACTTGTCTTCAATGACACAACCTAGATAACAGACACTTATAAGGACAACTTGTCCAAATCAAACCCGTACACATAAATTAGCCATAATAGCATAGTTAATATAAAATAAATTTAATTTAATTATAGTACCCATCCTTAATTCATGTGATAATTCATATATCTAGGATCTCATCTTTAAGAGGTTGATAGACCTTTCAATTGCATAAAGCCTTTGCCACGGTATTAAAAGATTGTCAAAGTACAAAGTTTTAGCATTAGAAATATATTTAGTAAGGTGTGGTTATAGTGCCACTATACAAGTCACCCTCACAATATTATATAACCAAGAGTCGATATTCATACTAATTATATCTTATGCTCGATTCATTATATAAGGTTATCTTATACCTAATAATTCATCTATAACTCTTTGTCATCTGGTTTCTCTTAAAATTTAAACATAAAGTTGTTCAAATTATTATCCTTTGGTTACAATAAGTTCTTAGTAATTTTTCCTTATTATATTTTAAAGGTTCATCTCCATGTCACTAAGGTTGGGTCGATTGCTTAACAAGAATTCTCATAGTTTGCACGAACCATATATAATCGCCGGTCCATGACATCATGCCATATAGTGTATACATTAACATGAAGTTTCCTTATTGAATTCATAATTACCACATCCCAAAAGATATATTGTAATGCCAAGTTGTGTAAGCTTTATTTGGAGAGCACACAAGAATAAACAACACCTCTTAGGCATCATATTATATGGTTGAGCCCCTTTACTACTCTAATCAAGAATGTTGCTAATACATTGGAAGATATCATTTACAGCATGACACCCTTCCATCGCAACCCATTACGAAGGATTTATGATGAAGGTGATGTCATCAAATTTGTATCAATGTTATGATCATGATTTGGCATACACTTTTACAATTTATACATGTTAGATTATCAATATTCACAAGTATGAAATTCAACACTTGATCCAAGTTTTACAATGATGCATTACCCATTTATCACTTCTACATTTATACATTAGTAATAGCAAGCCCATAATAAACATGAACGATAACCTTGAATTACAATAATATAGTGCTAGATGTATAATATAATATTCATGCTCGACCTCGACATATTAATGTTTAACTATTTTATGATGGCTATAACCTTAATTAGGAACTATCATAACTAATATCTATCATTTTCCCAAATTAATTGATCTCTAATGTTTATCCACAAAGAAGTATTACAATTATTTTTCATATAATCAGCTCAATACTTGCTATCTTAATAATGTCATTCATAAATGATCATAAGCTTGTGACTATAATAAATTATATAATCTTAAACAAAAAGTATAATTATATAATCTTAAACAAAAAGTATAAATCTCTTATTCAACACCCATCAAGCAATTGACTATATTCGATAATGTATAAGTAAACCAACAATCCATTATCGTTATAAGAAATAACAGTAGTGTGGCTTAGCATCTAACCCGGTGGCACCCAAACCTTGTTTGGGCTCAGGCAAGGAGTGCACTGACAAATGTTACGGAGCCTATATTTTCATCTACAAATTGCATTTTCTCAAAAAATTCCAAAGCCTTTTCAACAACTCCAAAGTGTTTGTATCCTGCAATCACTGTATTCTATGAAACCCCATTTCTTTTAGGCATTTCACAAACAGGTCACACACGTTGTCTATGCTTGCTCAGTTTGTTTATATTTGCTAGAGTAGTTGCAACTACAACATTTGACCAGTTCTCCCTCTCGCACTATTCTTTTTCTTTCATCTACCTTTCCCATTGTGTTTGCATGAAAAAAATTTAATTCTTTTCATCAAATATAGTTTTGTGCATATACATCAATCATTGCATTCTACGGAACCACAATTATTTTAGGCATTTTGTCAAACAATTCACATGCTTTGACTATGCTTGCACATTCTCATACCAATCTACCAAAATTACAACTGCAACATTTTTGTAAATTTCCTCTCTTCTTTGTGCTTTTATGGAAGTCTATTGTCTTTCCCCAACCTACAACTAATCTCCAACTCTTTTCAGTCACTGCATAGAAGGCGTCAGAGTACAGGCTAACTTTCTTTAAATGAGAGGATCAACTCGTCTTCAACCGCCAATCTTTCTTCTCTGTACTCACCTACTGTTTTCATATGCCTTAATGTTTCTATAGCCTTTTCAACATATCCATTTAGGAATATACTTCCCTTTCTCTTCTTTTGTATGGCTCTTTCTTGCCTATCGTCCCACCCTCTCTCATCCTCTCTGTCTTCGAAACCAACTTTGAAAATAATGACTCATTTCCTGGGGTTGTGAGGAGGATTTAATGACTATTGTGTAACAATTTAACCTTTGGGATGTTGTATTGGATAGCCAAAGAGTAGGGATGCCATGCTCTACTAACTATGCAACTATTTCTACAACACTTGCACCATACCCATTAATTTTTTATGTCTCCCTTACACGTTGATTTTCATTCTATAAACTTTTATGGAGGCCCATATCTCCGATAGTCCTAAAAATGACAATGCAAAATATTTTCATGCCTTGATAAATTTTTCTGATTTTTCAGAATTAATTTTGTTCTCTATTCTTGCCCTTAGAGTTTAGGGTTTTAGGGTTTTATGCATTTTGATTAAATTTTATTTAAAAAAACCCTAGGCCTATTCTAATTCGGTGTTACCTTTTTCCACTTAAAGCCAAGGGTCGATTACCATTGGCAAGGCAATTCTCTTTCCTAGGCATTAAGTTGTGTTCGACCGGTCCCTTTATTGTTTTTCCTAAGTTGCACGCAGAACTACCCTAGGCAGATCGTGTTTAATATTTTATGCTAGCGCCTAAGTTTTCCTAAGTCTAAAGTCTTATATTTTTTGCTGGTGACTTTATGGTAAACTACAAGCAGATCCTACAGTTCACGCAACACCGCAGTTGAAAGTGCAAGGAGGATAAGAATCGCGGCATCACAAGATGATGTCATATGTCCTCGGCAAAGAAGGTTAAGTTGGCGGTTTGAATTTTCAAATCTTTGATGTTTACCGGTTCTTAGTGGGAAAATCCGAGCTACTAATGGTTCCATCAATTTGCACATTTTTCAATGGACAACAATGTTATAATCTGGGCGAAAAGGTGCTCAACATTTAATTTGCAAAGGTTGGCAGGCACTGTGGCCGCAGGTAAAGTGTGAATAGATCTGACGACCCTCATAACCCTGTAAAGGAAGATGCAAGAAGTTTATGGACCGTGGCATCATTATATGATGCCACGTGTCCCGAGCTGACCAAAAAGACTGACGATGGGGCCGCTGACAACATTGGGCTAGGAGATGACATGGCATTGCTACGTCACATATTTGATGGGTCCACAAGCCATGATGGAAGGTCAATGCCAGATTGACCATTAGTGATCATTTGAGTCATCAGGCTAGGCAGGATCTATGACAGAGTTTTAAACTGAATTTTAAAAGGTGATCAAAGGTATTATTTGTCACCCACACAGGAAAATTAGAACAAATAAAATGCAGGCTTGTCGACATGGAACATGATAGCGATAAGTCAGGACACTTGGATGCCAACTCATTCCTGAGGGACTAGTTTGAAGGTTTCTACTAAGTCGAGGTTGATTAGATAAGCAAGGACAACGGTTTCAGTGGCATAAGGGGATTTGGATAGCTTCTGAGTTAGAGATGGGAGATCACATACTTCTCTGAGAAACAGAGGTTGCTTGTTGTCAAGGATTCTCATGTAGAATTTGTACAATCAAGGAAGAATAAAATCAAAACAAAATTGTTCACATAAGATGAACCTTAGCAAGAGGCAATGGATTTGATAGGCATGACTTCTAGAGTCCATAGCTGGCAGGGTGAGTTGAAAGCACCAAAATGATGATTTTTCACATGAATGCACATCACCAGATGAAGTGTTTTTTTATTATAAATACAATGGGGTGGTGACTTAATTGGTAGAAGAGAAAAGAAACCTTTTCATTTTTTGAGAGCGGTTTTTTCCTCAATAAGGAAGACGATGTTTGAGCAAGATCGTGCATTAAGTTGTTATGTACTCTGTGATACCGGGTGGGTTTTTTTTCTCCTGTGTGAGTTTGTTTATTGTCAGAGGGGTTTTGAAAGTGAGAAGGATTGCCAGAGGGGGCATGAAATCCTTTTCTTATCAAGAAAGGCCACGCATGGCACATCCTATGCTTCTACTTTGCCACTAGTTGGCAGGGGGTTTGAACAAGGAGCCCACAGAGGAATGAAAGAAGGATTTGTTTGGGTGGGGAGTGGTAGCCAGTCATCTTTGTGATGACATGGAAGTTGCTACCTCTCCCCAAGATATTATGTTTTCCCTTAAGCTCATCCTTCCACTTTCTCTGATCCTGGGCATGAAGGTTGGAGCTCCTCCTCTAGTTTAGGGGTAACTTCTTGCCAGGACCCAGTATCCCTTTTGAGAAGGGAAACGCTTTGTTGAACAGAATGTAGCATCTCACACTCCATCTGAAGGCATCATGGTGATAATGGCACGGCTCAAGCAATTTTGTTTCTACCAATTTTCAGTTGAAAATTTTGATTCACAGGTGCCAGCACATGGATAAAGAACATTTTCGTAACAGAATCACATATGGCCTTTTAGGCCCAATTGTTGAGAGTAAATCTTCTGTTGACATGTGTCTCTTGGCTTGAAGCTTGTTTCTGCCAGAAGCTTGTTTCTCCCTTTTCTTCTATAAAAAGGGAAATCAAGGCCATTAGAATGGTTCCTTTTTGGGGTCCCTTGAGGTTTCCGAATTTTTGGTTCCTTTAGTAGGTTTTAGATGCAAATGAGCAAAGTGTAGAGTCTTTTACAAAGAAAAATAGAATGAGTCATGTGTCTTACTTCTATACAGGTTTGGAAAGACGAAATTGTATACTGTGTTATGGCAGATATAGTATTTGAATAAATAAAATCAAATTCAAGCTTATTTTCTCTCCAGTGCATGATTTTGCTATCTTTTGAATGAAATAGATCAAGGGTTTATTTCTTTTAGTACATTCTTATGATGTATGCGATTTGTGTTTATGCTTTGATTCAAGGGGTCGATTAAATGCTTAAATAAAATTGCAAAGTAGTAGGGCTTCTGTGAGGAATTTGATAAGTAGTTTTCGGGCTTGGGTCATAGATGAGATGTATTGTAAGGCAATATTATCTTAGATCAAAATGGTATCAGATTATTTCTATTGTGATTCATCTTATATTTCATGAATTTGACTCCCCAAAGGATAAGGCACTGGTCATTAGCTTGTCTGAGTCCTTAAAGTCAGTTTTGTGCTCCGTTCATCTATCCTTGCTATAAATTGGTTGATTATCAGAATATTTTTCATTTTATGTCTGTTATTGTGTGTTCTACCCATCTCGTTTCTCCAAGTGGTTGAGGATCACTAAGGAATAGCCATCCTTTAGCATTTTCCATCGTTGTTGAACCTCGTATATGAGATCATCTACTTTGTTTTAGTGAATCTTTGAGTGTGGTGCGGAGATCATAAAATTCATTAAAGGGACCACCCTCCCAGGTCTTGTAGAGCCCAAAGCGTAGAAGGATTTGCAGAATCCTTGTCAGTTGGTCCAAGTTCTTGAGGATTTTAATAGTTGGATTTGGCTTCTCCGTAGTTATTTGAAGAATCAACTTGGTTTCTTCCTTCTTGCAATGTAAACCCTTTTGGGAACCAACACCTCCCATCAAATCGTCCATCATGTACTCCTACATACCTTTTAGCTATTAGATTATTTATTTTCCTTCATTTCCATCCATAGTGAAAGTCGTGGATGTGGCAATGTGACATACCCTCCTAGCTACGAACCCCAGAATGACCATGTCACAACAAAAAGGACAGCCAAAATGGCCAGGTCATTACAAAAATCCATGTCAAAATGAAATATACAATGATAAAGCTAGGTCATAGAAAAAAAGGACCAAGACCTCACCAAATATACACAACAAAGAAAAAACCTAAAGAGAAAGGGTTCATACAACAAACCAAAAAACACCATCTTGCACCAACTCTAAGAAGCGAAAGAGCCAATCAAAGTTATAAACAGGTTCTAGAACTTTGACTCTAGATAAACAATCCCTACCCACAGATGCCCAATGTCTATGGCGACCCAACGCCATGTTGTTCATGCCCAAAATGAAAGGCTAGAAGACAACTAGTTTGAAACCTTAAAAAATCTTGTGAATATCACCAACCCAAGGGATGCCAACTCCAATATCTGCACACACTTCTATACCCAGGTCATCGACCAATAAATCTTCCTCGAACACCTCCCTTAGCAAGAGAAGAATGTAAACCTTCCTCCTACCCAAATCCAACAATGAGGCCAAAAATCTTGAAGAGATGTCCAAATTAACCCGATAACAGTTACCATTCACTATAAAATCTCTGCCAAGCACCATCTTCATGGCTTCAATCTCCAGTTGCTGAATGAATTAGAATTGATGACCCCTTGTAATACATTTCAACCTCAGGTCCAAGACAATACCCAAGAAGACCATTTGGCTCCTCTTTCTTCTCGATCTGATGGGGTTGTCCATATTGAGCTATCTCCAGCAATTCTCCATGGCCTAAATCTTCACCAAGAAAAATGAATTCTTCAACTATCTACCCGAGAATATAAAGAGGGTACGCATGAGTTGACAACTCAGTATGCCTGAGAAGCTCCTATTGAGGTTGAGCCACACCACCCATCCATAGAGCTCATTAATAAAACCTTGGCCAATTGACATTTCAACAAGAACGCTGAGGGATGTGGAAAACTTGACTTCAATGAAGACATTAAACAAAATTAATGCTTAGCTTGTACCTAGTGCTAGCATGGACATCTGACACCAGATTTGCCAGACTATCCACCTCTCCATTACCTTCACAGAAGATGTGATTTGTCGTAAACAATTCAAAGGAATTAAGAAGGGAAATCACTTTATCCAAAAAGGCTCTCAATTTCCAGTTGGGGATGCTTTTATTTCTAATGGCAGTTATTGTTAGAGTCGAATCCCCTTCAATGTCAACTTATTAAAGATTCATCTCAATGCATTTTCTCAAGCCAAGAATTAGAGTAGAGAAATCTACTTCATTGTTGGTTCCAATGGGGATAGGGACATACATATAAATCATGGGCTCACATTTTCAGTCTCGAATGATACAACCAACACCAGAGACCCCTGGATTGCCCCTCAAGGCACCATCAAAATTTAACTTAACCCAACCATGTTAGGGGGGCTTCCAAACTACTTGATCCCTAGGATTTACACCTGAACATGAATTTACACCAATCCAAGAGAGAACTTTCAAGCCACTCCATTTCAATCTCAAGCTTCCATCATACTCTGTATACTCCACATTCTTGGGTCTGTAAAGATGAATCTTTGAGTTAACAATTTCAACAATTTTCGGTTCAACCTTGTTTAGAAAGGATAGAAGAGCCATTTATTTATCCTAGAAGAGCCTTTGATTCATCTCCTTCCACAATTTCCACATTAGAGTGGTCGGGCCAATTATCAAAATACATTTGAATGTTGCTCTAGTCTTTATGTTTGGCCAGTATTGAAAAAGTCTTAAAATGTCATTTGGCAAAGTGTTAAGCCATCCTAGCTTAGCACACAACCAAACTCAACACTTTTGAGAAAAAGGAAATCCTAGGAGAAGGTGATCAATGTTCTCCTCATTATTCTTGCATAGGGAACATCTTGATGGTCCTAAAAATCCCATCTTGGTAAACCTATTGGCCATCAAGATTTTCTTTTGAATTTCCAACCATGCAAACATGCCTACTTTAGGTATGCGAAATTTGTTCCAACAAAGATGAATAGGCAGAGACGTCATCACACCACCCCCAAAAGTAAGTTTTAGATAGCTAGCCTTCACCGAATATTTTCCATCTTTGGCTCCATTCCAAATCAAACCATCCTCTCCAAATCTAATTACCAAAGTACTAGCCTTCAAAATCTAAGAGAGCCTTCTAGCCTCTTGATCATATTGATCTGAAACCTGCAACTGTCTCAAATGCCAGCCTAGAGGATTGGCCCCCAACAATAAGATAAGAAATTTATCTTTGTATCTCCCAAACTATCTTTTGGATGGGACAAACACAAGTAGCAGTAGAGACTCTAACCCAACTTCTCTTCACATGAGCCCATCCTCACCTAGGGGTGTAGCATCCTATCTGTAGAACTTATATTGCCATGTGACTAATGAAGTCAGACTTTGGAGGGTTCTTGTTATTAGGTAGGGGATTTTCTTGGACTAGAAACCAGGGGTGTATACCTATGAGCAAAGACTCCAACAAAGACTCCTCACTTTCTGATAGCTAATAAATGATGGGAAAATAGCTGCCAAGACAATAAAACCCCCTTTCCCTCACCCAAGCTCTTAGTGGGGCAATCAAATAGGAGGGAGATATCTTATCACATCAAATGCAAAAGCTAATATACCCACCCTCGGTCCAACATTCCGAAGAGGCTAGTTAGGTTTTGGAAGTAGGAGCTATTTCAAAAGAACTATATTAGTTTCCCTCTCCATCATACTTCTCTACGACCAGGAGCAGAGGTAAAGGCAGAGTTAAAGGTAAAGGCATGCAAGCCATCGCCTCGCTTAGCAACCCAGAAAACCAGAAGCATTCCCCTACTATTCTAAAGGGCCCCTTAAAATCAAGAGGGGAAGTAGCACCACTTTTATATTATGGTAGCATCAATTTTTATTGGTCTAGTTGATCCAGTTGAACCAGCAGATTCAACAGTATATCTAGTAGCATCTCTTCCTCACATCTCGTAGAGATAAAGATCCAGTACCAATAGAAAAGACATGGATAGATAAAGATAGGGGAGGCACCAAGAGTAGTAGGAGAAAAGACAGTAGCAGTAGAGTTAGTTGCATCATAAGAAAGGGTAGTAGGTGCATAAATGAGGGAAGTGTGGCAACAACAATGAAGGAAAACTGAGAGGGGGGTGAAGCATTTTTTACCGGATTATCAAACATAACCTTAAACACAAAACTGATAAACTACAGCAACAAACAAGATAAGAAAATAGATAGCACAACACACAACACCAATATTTTGATGTGGAAAACCCGGTTAAGGGAAAAACCACAGTGGGAACCTAACCACAATAAGATGATACTCTGCAGTAGTATGTGAAAATATTATAATGGGAAATGCACCTGCATTCAGGCTCACTGCCTAGAGCTCACTTCTCAAAATAATATAGAAGGCTACAATCCTTAGGGAAGGTTCACTACCTTACAAGGAAGTCTCACTGACTTACAAAATATTCAGACTATAATCTGGAAGAAATGAACTAAAATAATAGCATATACTAATGCCTGATGACAGTTTTGATTAAGCACACATGTCTACTCTGCACCACTCCAAAACTCTTCTCAAGCTCAATGCCGAAAGATGTATTCATTTTGTTCACACCTTTTCTACTCTCTGGATAATATAGACATCACACCCATACTTAAATTACATGAATATGACACCTATTTATACAATTCATCAACCTTGACAACAAGGTCAGCTAAACCCTCAACACCTAATTACAAAATTACATTACATGATACAAAGATCGACCATCAGACCAATATAATGATATACATGATATAACATGGACCTGAATCGAATGCTCAAACACATAACACCATCGAAAATCATTCCAAGGTCAACCGCAACATGCTACGCCACCAAGAATACCGCATAACACGAAGAATATCACCGGTTCAGCAAAATCACTAGAAACTTGCAAAACAATCAATGCGGACCATCAAAACAAATATGACACAATTAGGAAACACCAGCAAGCATGTTAGCATCATCAGTAATAGTTGTAGAAACATCACTTATCAAATCTTCATCGATCAACATCTAAACCTCAAAAACATTCAAATAGCAACAGCTGTCACGAAGAAAGATAACCTATGGAGCACCAAATCACAAACCATTTGAAATGAAGATACACAAGAAAATATCAAGCAATTTCTCTAAATCACAATTCAAGATCTAATCACACCAAAATATACTGGAGGAAATACCAAACTCTTCAAAGCATTGATCAGAAAAACCAAACTGCAAACTGGATCATATGATATGATCAATTAAGCTTCCTGGGTCACCGAAACCAATACAAAAAGATGTAATGACACTAGGAATACTCCATACACTGAACCATGATCCCAATAAACCAATCTACAATCACAAGAATATGTTGACATCAATGACAACAACATATCCTAGCAGCAACAATGTCCAACAATCTCCCCCTTTGGCATTGATGGCAGCATTTGAATGTGAAAAACAATCAATGCAAAGAAAGAAAACATCTCCAATAGACTCCCCCTAAGATCAAGCAGATAAAACATTTTTTCACATGCTTCTCTCCCCCTTTAACATCAATGACAAAGGTCTTCAAAATAGAAAACCAAACAAATCATGATTCTCTCTCCCTTAAACATACAACCAATTCAGCCTCAAACAGACTACTCCACTAGAGGAGTAGCATAAACTCATCAATTCGGATAAAAAGATAAGACTATGAAGTCCACCAAATTGATGCAACTCAATGCATCTAGCTCCCATCAGGAGGGGTAGATACCCCTAACTTGTTTCTCAAATAGATAAATGTATCTGCAGGCAAAGGTTTAGTGAAAATATCAGCAATTTGTTCCTTTGTAGACACATATTCTAGCTTAACTTCCTCTTCACTAACTTTTTCTCTCAAGAAATGATACTTGATTGATACATGTTTAGTCTTTAAATGTTGCATCAGGTTCTTTGACATATTAATATCACTAGAATTATGACAGTGGGATCATCATAGATAGCTCTGATATCCTTCAATATTTGCTTCATCCAAACTACCTGAGTGCAGTTACTAGAAGCAACAATGTACTCAGCTACAATAGTAGATAGGGAAACTAAATCTTATTTCTTACTTGCCCATGAAACCAATTTCTTACCCAAAAATAATGCACCACTGGAGCTACTCTTCCGGTCATCAACATCACCAGCCCAATCAACATCAGTGTAAGCACATAACATGAAACCATCATTCTACAGATACCACAAACCATAATCCACGGTTCCTTTCAAGTATCTAAATATCCTCTTTACAACAATGACATGAGTCTCTTTTGGATCAGCTTGATATCTAGAAGTCATGCACATAGCATGCATAATGTCAGGTCTAGTATAAGTTAGGTATAGCAGTCCCCAACCATAGATTTGTACAAGGTCTGATTAGCTTTCGAAGATTCATCATTTTTAGACAATTTGTAGCCAGACACCATAGGAATTCCAACCAGTTTAGAATCTTCCAACCCAAATTTCTTCAACAATTCCTTCACATTTTTAGCTTGAGATATAAAAATACCTTTTCCAATCTATGAAATCTGCAATCCTAAGAAAAATTACATCTCTCCTATCGTAGAAACTCAAATTCTTTATGCATATCACCGGCAAACTTCATGCTCAAGTTATCATCTCCTCCAAAGATAATATCATCAACAAAAACCTCAACAATTAAAATGTTATCATTCTCAATTTTGAAATATAGATTACTATCACTAGTACCTTTATTAAATCCCAATTTCAGCAAATATTTAGCTAATCTAGCATATCAGGCTCTAGGGGCGTGTTTCAATCCATAAAGAGCTTTCTTTAGTTTACATACCATGTCACCATCATCTGATAATGAAAATCCATCACATTGCTCAATGTAGACTTCTTCTTCAAGATCACCATTCAGAAAGGTTGACTTGACATACATCTGATATACCTTGAAATCTTTATAGGTAGCATATGCAAGTAATAGTCTAATAGCTTCAAGTCTAGCTACCAGAGAAAAAGTCTCCTCATAATCAATTCCTTCTTTCTCTGAATATCCTTTGCATACCATTCTTGCTTTATTTCTGACAACTTCACTGACTTCATTCAATTTGTTCCTAAATATCCATTTAGTACCAATCGCATTCTTATCTTTAGGTCTAGGCACAAGCTCCCATGTGCTATTCTTTTCAGTCTTATCTAATTCTTCTTCCATAGCCTTTATCCATTTTTTATCTTTGTAACCTTCAACAACTTCTTTAGGTTCAATTTTAGAAATCAA
Organism: Cryptomeria japonica; assembly: GCF_030272615.1. Lineage (NCBI taxonomy): Eukaryota > Viridiplantae > Streptophyta > Pinopsida > Cupressales > Cupressaceae > Cryptomeria > Cryptomeria japonica. The sequence goes on along the minus strand of NC_081415.1, from coordinate 645,183,338 downwards.
ACATACCTCTTCGGCAGCTAACCTTTTTCTAGTCATCATGCCTTTGTTTTTATCTCCAATGATCTAATTTTTAGAGTGATTCAATCTTACATACCTCAGGGTCTTTTGATTATTCCAATTTTCAAGTTCCTACACCTCTTCACTGGCAGCAGCAAAATCCAAATTAATAGTCTCTACTAGATCATTCTGCTTCAATTATTCAATCTGATTTAGTGTTAAAACAACATCCTAATCATCATCATACTCACATGCTCTGATCTCTTTTCCATAGTTCTCATCAACTTTCACATCTGCACTTTCCACTATCTTCCTCGACCTCTTATTGTAGCACTGGTAGGGTTTCCTCTTTGTTGAATATCCCAAGAAAATTCCTTCATCACTTCTTGCATCAAACTTTCCTATATCGTCATCTCTCTTGATGTAACACTTGCTTCCAAAAATTATGAAATATCCCACAGTAGGAACATGACCAAACCATAGCTCATAAGGAGTCTTACCAGTATCACCTTTTATATGCACTTAGTTGAATGTGTAAACAATAGTGCTAACAGTTTATCTCCAGTAGATCTTTGGAACATTCCTTCAATCAACATAGTCCTTGCAACATCCAAGACAATCATGTTCTTCCTTTCAACAACTCCATTTTGTTTTGGGGTTCTAGGAGCAGATAATTATCTTCTAATTTGATGCTTCTCACATAATGAATCAAACTCACCAGAAAAAAATTATCCTCCTCTGTCAGATCTCAAACTTCAATCCTATCTCAGTCTCAACCTTTTCTTTGAATATCTTGAATTTATCTAATGCTTCTGATTTCTCCTTCAAAAAGACAACCCACATCATTCTGCAATAATCATCAATCAGTAACATAAAATATTTGTCACCTTGTACACTTCTGATATTTGTAGGTCAGCATGTACAAGATCTAGCAATCCATCATATGTATATTGCTTACTCTTGAAATAAATTCTTGTTTGCTTACCCATTTGATATTCCTTACATACCAAATTAGCAGGCTTAACAATTTTAGGCAAATCTCTAATAGCTTGTGTAGAACTGATCTTAATCATTGAATCAAAGTTAACATGACACATTCTCCTATGCCACAACCAAATTTAATCAATCTGAGTAATCAAACAACTTTTCTCACCATCATTCAAATAAAATATATTACCTTTAGTCTTAGTTCCTAATGAAATCTCTATACCAGAGGCATTTAGGATTCTACATTTTCCATTCTTGAATTGAAAATCATAACCTTTGTGCACCATCCATCCAACACTTCAAAGATTCTTCTTTAAACCTTCAACATACAAGACATCATCATTGTTATGCTTACCATCAAAGGAAATAGAACCTCTACCATGGATTAGACAGGCTTCGTCATCTGCAAATCTTACTATTCCACCATCATATCTTTCCATATTCACAAATTTGCTTTTATCACTGGTCATATGATGTGAACAACCATTGTCAATCACCCATTCATCTTTCTCTTCAACTTTAGTAGCTAGAGCTTTCTCCTCAATAGTGCAATATGTGGAATCAACGGGTATCGGTCCATCTTCTTTAATAGCAATAAACACAACTTCATCTTCTTTTGATTCTTCATCTATAACACATTCATCAGGAACACAATAACAGCTCTTTTGATGCTTATACTTCCGGTTAGGCTTGTAAGGCTTGTCATATTTCTCATGCTTCTCATATCTATCATTCCTATCATGCTTATCAAATTTATCATGCCTATCATATAAATAGACATTCTCTCCGGGCATCTAGAAGCAAAATGTCCTATCTTATTGCAAGAGAAACATTTTAGAGGCAATTTTCCATCATACTTACTGGCTCCCTAGGGCAATCTCTAGGCAATCAATGCTTCAAGCTCCTCCAATTCTCTTTCTTTCTCTTCCATCTCTCTTCTCTCTCTTTCATATCTGGATATTCTTCATTATTTAAGATCATACTTTTTCTTTGTAGATCTAGATGCTCTAAATGTTGTCTCAGACTTTCCATGTGATTCACCAAACTTGCTAAGTTCAAATGCAGCAATCTTTCCAACTAGCATATCTCTTGTCACAATAGTCACACTCTAGATCTCATCAATAGCAGCTACCTTATGTTTTCAAGTAGGAGGCAATGATCTCAGTATCTTAGCAACAATTTCATCTTCTTCAAGGGTTCCATCGACACATCTAATACCTAGGACAAGCTCATTCACCTTAGCCATAAAGGAATTTATGTTCTCATCTTCTCCCATTCTCAGCATCTCATACTTCCCTTTCAAACTCTGCAACTTAGCAACTTTGACATGTTTATCTCCTTTATATAGGTTTCAAGCTTCTCTTAGATCTCATGTGCAATCTGAAGTCCCATTACATTAGTCATCTCTGAATCCGTTAGGGCACTCAGCAATGCTTCCTTTGCTCTAATGTTATTTTTAGATTCCTTGATCTCATCAATAGTAATTGGTCCATTCGAAGGTACATAATAGGCATTCTTAGTAATCTTCTAGTAATCCTCTCCAAGACATGTCGAGTGCACCCTTATCTGGTTCTTCCATATAGCATAGTTACTTCCATCAAATCTCAAACTTTCCTTCTTAAAGATAACACTTCCACTTCTATTTGCCATCCTGGATCTCCTCAAGCGATTAAGCTTCTTCTAGAGGATCTAGCTCTGATACCAATTGTTGGAAACAACAATCAAGGAAAACTGAGAGAGTGGGTGAATTAGTTTTCACCGGATTATAAAACATAACCTTAAATACAAAATTGATAAACTGCAGCAACAAAGAAGATAAGCAAATAGATGGTACAACACACAACACCAAGATTTTGACGTGGAAAACCCGATTAAGAGAAAAACCACGGTGGGAACCTACCCACAATAAGATGATACTCTGCAGTAGTATGTGAAAATATTAAAATGGGGAATGCAGCTGCATTCAAGCTCACTATGGATAATAACCCAGAAGGCTACAACCCTCAGGGAAAGTTCACTACCTTACAAGGAAGTCTCACTAACTTAAAAAATATTCAGATTACAATTTGAAATGAATGAACTGAAATAATAGCATCTGTTAATGCCCGATGACAGTTCTAGTTAAGCACACATATCTGCTCTGCAGCACTCCAAAAATCTACTCAACCTCAATGTTGAAATATGTATTCGCTTGTTCTCACCTTTTCCACTCTCAGGTAATGCAGACATCACACCCATACTTAAATTACATGAATATGACACCTATTTATACAATTCATCAACCTTGACAACAAGTTCAACTAAACCCTCAACACCTAATTACAAAATTACATTACATGATACAAAGATTGACCACTAGACCAATATAATGATATACATGACATAACATGGACCTAAATCAAATTCTCAAACATGCAACACCACTAGAAATCATGCCAAGATCAACCGCAACATGCTACGCCACCAATAATACCGCATAACACGAAGAATATCATCGGTTCAACAAAATCACTAGAAACTTGCACAACGATCAATGCGAGCCATCAAAATAAATACGACACAATTAGGAAACACCAACAAGCACATTATAATCATCAGTAACAATTGTACCAACACCACTTATCAAATCTTCATCAATCAACATCTGAACCTCAAGAACATTCAAACAGCAACAATTGTCACAAAGAAAGATAACCTACAGAGTACCAATCATGAACCGTTTGAAATAAAGATACACAAGAACATCCCAAGAAATTTCCAAAAATCACAGCTCAAGATCTGATCACACTGGAATACATAGGAGGAAATACCAAACTCTGCAAAGCACTAATCAGAAAAAACAAACTGCAAACCGGATCATATGATATGATCAATTAAGCTTCTCGGATACTGAAACCAATACAAAAAAGATGTAATGACACTAGGAATACTCCATACACTGAACCATGATCCCAATAAACCAATTTGCAAACACCAGAGCAATAAATCACTAGAATATGTTGACATCAATGACAACAACATATCCTAGTACCAAAAATGTCCAACAAGAAGCATTACCAGAACTACCAACACTAGGGAAGGAAGTAGGAGAGGAAGAATTTCTAGAGCTAGCGGCAAGAAGAAGAATAGGCATAAGCATAGGCATAGGTGGTTGTATACCTTATTTACTCAACATCAGAGCTAGATGTGGTTCTAGGTCAAGATTCAGTTTTAGTAGCACCTAGAGTAGTTCCTCTCGAAGCATCCCAAACATATCGAGATACAAATCCTCTAATCCAGCTTATTTATTAAGTAGTTACATAGCTAGTTCCAGTTCTTACATCTTTAGGAGTTCCAGATAGAGAGATAGATGCACCAGTATAAGCAGAAGCATGTCTACTTACCTAGTACCAACAATAGTAGACACACACCCATATCCACTAGTAGAGATAGAGGCATATCTACCAATGATGGAAAGAACAGTAACAATAGCATTGGTAACATACTTTTAGGCTCCATATCGAGAGCCCCAAGAAATGATGATCTAAAACTATATCGAGATGCAGATCCAGGCCCTTTTTAAATCTGGGTTCCTTCCTGTCAAGAGAAGATGAAAGGCTGAGAAAAGAGATCGGGGTTTGTGGAGAAGGGTCATGGGATAGGGGAAGGAAGGGTTAATTAATCAGCCCCATAGTCCCTAAAATAGTTTATGGTCTAGGCCATATCCCCTCAAGTTTTATGGTACGGTGCCCCCATAGAATTCCAGAGGCCATTCAAATTGTAAGGGTAGGGGCCCTTACCCTTAAGCTACAATTTATCCTTCAATCATTGTGGAGAAAAATTTACATCAATCTTATGCAAACATGTGTATGTTTGATGATGGGTTTGTGTGTTATGCTATTTCATACAACATTTGTGATTACATTCAAAGAGAAAAGCATCATCATCAACAATTGCAGATTTGAGGTATATCTATTCAGTATTAATTTTAGTATTTGCATTATTTCATTCAAGTTTAATTCCTAAACCGGGGTTTGACTTAGGCAAACCCCTATTCCCAACAATATCCCATTTGTTTTTGTGTGAAGGAAGCAAGTATAGAGTTGCATTCAAGAGGATTGACAGAGTTAATGGAGACGAACGAGTTCAACTTTTGGAAGACCATGGAAAATTGATGCACCCTAGTCCCAATAAATAAGGTTGAACTTCTAGGAACAAATTTGTGACATCTTATTTTACCCGAATCCAAGTTGGTGTCTTTGTACGACATCTGTAGCTCTTTGCTCTACCAATTTACACTAAAAATTCTTTGTTTTACCCCAATTTCAGAATTTTAACAATTCGACTTAGAAAAAGGGAACCAAACCCTAGCTAGTGAATCTAATCAGCCCTTTCCTAGTTGAATTGAGGCCAGATCTATTGGATTCACCCCTCTTTCAATGTATTGGATAATTTGGTTAATTGGTGGTTTTATACTACTTGGTAAAACCCTAGTTTCAAATTAGACCTCTACAAGGTAGTCTTTTTCATAACTTCAGGTCCTTTCTTACATAGAGTGGTTCTCCATGTGAGTACATATATGTCCCTTGGTTGGAATTATTCTTTATTTGCATTGGTGTATCTTATTATGAATGATTTGCCCTTAGTGAATTTGTGCAATCCCCTTTTTTTTAGTCCTTCATGCTTCGGGGTCGGCAATTTTATTTCTTCCTTATTTCTATGGATTCACTTGTTATTTGTTGAGTTGTATATTTCATAACTTGATGTCCTTTCCCATATTGAATTTCCCTTCATGCAAGTACATGATTGTTCCTTGGTTAGGACCTATTCCTTGCTTGAAATGGTACATCTTTTATGCATAATATTTGCTTAGAAGGTACATGAAACCCTTCTCTTTCTCCCTATGCTTGGGGGGTAATGATTCTATCTTCTATCTCTTATCCTTTCTAAGGATTCACTTTTCCTTGGTTGAGCAGTATTTGGTTATGATACGATATCATTTCTTTTGTGGAATTGTTTGATTGCTCAAATATTCTCTCTTATGCAAGAGGTGTGTATCCTTGGGTACAACCTCATCCTCGCTTGATGATTCATGTATATTATAAACAAATCCCTCACTTGGGGCTAAGAAAGTATGTTATCCTTCATCAAGAATCCCTTCACCTAGAAATAGGAGGAAGGTGTGAATTCTTATTCTCCTTCCTTTCTTTTTTTTTTCAACGATGTTATTTTTGTTCAAGATATCCTCTTAGAGGTAGATTTACTTGAGCAAATATATCTTCCTCCTCCTCACAAGGATTCCTTTTACACTTGTTGCAAGATATCTCACAATTCTCTCTTCCTTGGCTCATAAGAGTTATGCCACTTCCGCTAGGGTGGCATGTACATTCTTGTTATGGATATCTCCTTGGTGATTGAAGGTGTGTATCCTTGTTCTTCTTTTCCTTAAGATGTCACCATAGCTCTATGTTGTCATCTTAAGGAGGGGGGCATCTATGCAACCTCCTTGTGTACTATATTGCAGATTTCCTTGGAGACAAAGCTTTCCTTGGTTATCCTTTAGTGCCATTTATTGTGGATTTCCTTGCATAATACCTTTCTTAGTTATCTGTTTTCAATCCAATTGGTGGATTTCCTTGGTCATCCTTTTGCACCATTTTAGTGGATTTCCTTGGAGACAATGCTTTCCTTAGTTATTCTTTTTTTGCACCATTTTAGCATATTTCCTTAAATACAATGCTTTCCTTGGTTATCCTTGGGATAGGCTGACTAGCATAACACAACTCAATAGACTATTTGACCTTTCCTTTGCACCAATACATTTTCAACATGGGTTTACTAGCATAATACAACTTGCTAGACTATTCAACTCTCTCTTTTTTACTCAGCTCTCTTGGGATGAGTGGAACTAGCATAACATAGCTTGCTAGCCTATGGAATCCATTCTCTCTTTCTCTTTCTCCTCTATGATCCCATAGCATACCTTTGCTAGTTGATTGAACCATATATTTTTGTCTTGTATTTGATGTGTTCTCTTTCTCTTTTCAGGTGATCACTTGTGCTCTTGCAATAGCATTCTAAGGGTGATAGTAGTGGTTGAGATATTTGGATTATCAAGGTCTCTTCAAATAGTTAACTTGGAGCCTTTAATTTTAGTACTAAACCCTTTTGTGTGTCTTTTGTGTTTGTCTTTTTTTTTGTTTGTGTCCTTGCACATGGTTGTATGAGTTAAGACCCTTGGTTTCGGGGCTTGTTCCTTTAAACTTAGTGATGTCTTATCTCTTTGCAGGCTAGCCTAATGCCTTTTTCTTTTCTTATCTTTCTTTCTTCTACTTTATTGTGAGTATGTGTGTAGGCCTCATACTCTTGCTAAAGTGGGGGCTAAATGTAGCATTGTAAATTGCATCCCTATGCAATTTATTGGTTATCTAGGCCCTATTTTAGCATGTATGACCTTCCACCTCTAGTCTCGTTCATCACAACTCAATTCCATATGTCATTTTGGACCTTTGGTCGCAATTTGAGGCCACATTGGGGGGAGCAAGGCACCCAGGGTGCCTCACTCATAGGACCATGTCACCCAAGGCACCCCACTCCCCAATGTTTGGCCCCAAATTTAAACCTTGGTATACTCAGCTAGCTTGATGGTAAATCTTTTCCCATGCTAGCCTACTCCAAGATTTGCACCTCGAAACCCTTGGGAGAGGTATATAAGCAACATGTATCCTCCTTCATTTTTGGTAACATGAATATACAAAGGATAAGGCATTCAAGCATTCAATGCATTTCATCCCACCATATTTTACATTCTGATTGTAGTGTCATAAATTGTCACTAGGGAAATTTACACCTCATGTTTGTGCCCCTACTTTAGTGTGTTCTATCCTCATCATCTTTTTGGGTCCATTTGTGCCTATTATCCAGCTTTGAGGCTATGAACAACCTTTTGTGGGTCCTACCATGGGATGACCACTTTATTTTAACATTATTTTGGTCTGATTAAGGTGGGACTAGGGTGTGGAATGCCCTGGTCTAGACCATGGTGCCCCAAAAATCCATGGTCCCACTCAATCAGACCCCAATTTAAAATGGGTTAGGGCTATATCTTAATGGTATGTTTTGATCTTCATGGCTCTGCATGACCATTGGAGGTTGGCCTAATGGTAATTTACCTAGAATCCCCTTTATAAAGACATTTAATCAACCTAATTTCATATAAGCATTTCTAAGTCTCTATATAGATTCAACCTAAATCAGTATTGCATCCGTGAAGCATTAGTCAAGCATTTTCAAAGATCTTCAAGGCTTCATATTCATCATTCAACCATTACAGAGCAAAATTACATCAATCTTGTGCAAGTATGTGTGTCCGTGATTAGGGTTTGTTCATGTTCATGCCATTTCATACAACATATGTAATTTCATTCAAAGAGAAAATCATCATCAACAAGTGCAGATCTGAGGTATATTTATCTAACATTTATTTTAGTATTTGTATTATTTCATTCAAGGTTAATTCCTAAACCGGGGTTTGACTTAGGCAAACCCCTATTCCCAAAACTTTCCCCCTTCTTTATTTGTGTTGGAAATGGGTACAAAGTTGCGTTCGAGAGGATCAAAGGGATTCTCAAAGATAAACAGGTTCACCTCCCAACAATGAGAAATTCAGAGGACCATGGAAAATTGGTACTACCTAGTCCCAAAAAATAAAGTCAAACTTTTGGGAACATATCCAAAACATCTTCTTTTGTCCAAATTTAAGTTGTTGTTGTAGATAGGAATTTGGAATTCATCAAAGCAATAGATACTAAACTAGCTCAACCACAAAAACTAGATTGCAATGATAAGAAATCCTAAAAACATTCAATAGAGATATGAAGACAAGATAATCAAACCAAATGCAAACCATTACAAACACGAATATCTCCTCCATAATTATCCATTGTCCTTCCTTCTCCTTCAAATTACTTTGTTTGTGGATCTCACCTACAAATGCAAAAGCATAGTATGAAAGCAAGATTGACAAGATGAAACGACAACGTAAGGATACTAGAAGCATGATTGATTCGATTCGAAAAATGTGATTATATTTCTCCATTGATTGAAGAAACTCATCCAATTTATAGACAAATTGGAGAGATGACAAGATTAGTATGAAGAGATTTGAAAGGAAATTTCAAATCAAGGATGACAAATATGAAAAATTATGACAAGATTGACATGCAAGATTGATTGATTGACAAATTATGACAAAATTGACAAGATTGCTATGCAAAATTGATTGATTGACAAATTATGACAAGATTGAAATGTCATTCCCATGAAAATAGGGAAGAGAGAAAGTAGCCTCCATGATTGCAACAAATGGAAGCATAAACATAGGAGAAAATTAGGGGATGAATTTAGAGGAAATATTAGAAAAATTGAAGAAAATAGGAGAAATAGAAAATAGGAATTAGGAGAAATTAGTAAACTGGAAAATTGAGGAAAAATATGAAATAGAAATTAGGTGAATTAATTAATAGGTTTTCATCCATTAATTAATTCATGAAAAGACCTAGGACTAAATAAATAGATTTATTTAACCCACAAAGAAGGAGAAAAAGGATTAAATGAACAAATCATAAAACCCTAGAAATAAGAAGACAAAGAATTAGGTCAAGACAACAAGAAATTGATGTAGGTCGATCATGATTTTGATTGACAAAGGACCAATGTTGATAAATGATTGAGATTGGGTGACAAAAATCAATGACAAATTCACCAAGATTGACAAGGAGACCAATTGATAAGTGCCAATTGATGAGGAACAATGACTAATTGATCCAAATTGACATGATTGAAAAGGACAAAGATCGATGACGAATCGATGACAAATCGATCGCAAAATGACAAGATTGACAAGGACAAGGATCGATGACGAATCGATCACAAAATGACAAGATTGACAAGGACAAGGATCGATGACGAATTGATCGCAAAATGACAAGATTGACAAGAGGACAAGGATCGATGATGAATCGATCACAAAATGACGAGATTTGACAAGGGCAAGGATCGATGACAAATCGGTCGCAAAATGATGAGATTTGACAAGGGCAAGGATCGATGACAAATCGATCGCAAAATGACGAGATTGACAAGAAGACAAGGATCGATGACAAATCGATCAGAAAATGACAAGATTGACAAGGGCAAGGATCGATGACAAATCGATCGCAAAATGACGAGATTGACAAGAAGACAAGGATCGATGACAAATCGATCGCAAAATGACAAGATTGACAAGGACAAGGATCGACCAAAATCATGACTGGAGAAGTTATCGACAAGACCAAATTCAAAAGCGAGAAAAATGAGGAATGTAGAAGAAGGACTTGATGCTCGCAAATGATAAAGACCAAGTGCGCAACATAGAAGAAATGTTAATGCAATGCAAAAACCCTAAAAAAAGGCAATGCGCAAATGTTAAAGTATGACTCCACAAGCGTTGACCATTTTTAGATGTCTACAGTTGTCTCTGTATAATGGTTGTAGCTTAGTGTTTATGCTCGATCTCTTCAATAATCACCTACTTTACTCCATTTTAATTTCAGCATTTTCATATTTCAACTTAGAAAGAGAGGCACACAAACTAGGTGAACCTAATCAGAATTTCAAACTTTTTCCCAATGGGATTAAGCCTAGATCTATTAGGTCCATCCCTCTTTCAATGTGGTGGTCTCTCAAGTAAAATTAGTGGTTTTGTTACCTTGAATGGTTAAACCCTAATTTTCACCATTACATTTTGGTGAACCAGACTTCTTACATCACTTATTTTTATTTGTGTTCTCAAATATTATTTGTAGGCATTTTAATTATCAAATTTGCACTCATATTTTATTTTTAATCAAGTTACATAAATTTAGAGGTTAAATTCAGAAAAATCCTAATTTATTTTGGTTAATTTGGTTTGTGGGTTGCATAATTTGTAACTTTTGTTTTTAGATATGATCTTAGACATTCATAGTGGCACTTAATAGATCCAATTTATTTGCCATTTCACATATGGTTACATTTTTTTTCACTTATATTTATCATAATCATGTGTTAGATAATGATTTCTTTCACTTCACATTGCTTCTTTTCATTCATAGCACTTTGGCATATTACATTTTTAGAACTTCCAAAATGCTTCATATTATAAATTAAATATGAAAGCTTTTATCCATGATGCATTTTGTTTTATGGTGCTATTTTTAGGCAGATGCATTACATATGTAGATCACATAAAATCTTTTGTAGATCATAATCCTAGAGATGCTAATAGAAAACCTAATACTTGTACCTCTCCTAGGGTATCTCATGTGAATTAAGAAAGAGCTAATAATCCTATCAATGATCTCTCTAATGGAGAGAAATCCTTGAAGAGAAACATGATACCATCTTCTTCTCATACACATACCCTAGCACAAGGGGGGCAAGATCAAAATAGCAGTGTTTCAATCTCTCTAGATCCCCATTATTCTCCTAGAGCTTATCTTAACCATCAAAACATTTTTAAAGAAAATGATGTTATTTATTTCATTCATGATCTATCTCCCCACATAAAATTAATAAATATGAGGCCTTAGATGATAAGGATTTCCTTCCCAACCTATCAAAGGGGATATGCATGATGATAGAAAGGAGAATATCCCTACAAAGGATATTCCTTCCACATCTACTTCTCCCTTTGTTCCCTCTAGATATAGTTAAACTACAAATTTTAAAGAAATTCATTATAATACCCCTTCTTCTTCTCAAATAAAAATATCTTTTAGGAGTGGCTATAACATAATATCAAAACAAGGTTATAGAGGATAATGACTTGGAAAATTTGAACAAGGTATCAAAGTCCCTATAAACCCTCCTACACAAGCTCGTATCAAAGGTCTCAGACATCCTCATCATTCACCTATGGATGATCTCCTTAGGATCCAAAAATTTAAGGAGTATCTTGCAAGACATACAAATTATCATCCATCTAAAGGTGCTTCTTTATCAAACACTTATTTTTGCTCACATCAAACTAATGATCACGATACCAATGATTGTTGGATTTTAAAATGTAATGCAAGGACTCATTGATAATGGCATAGTTAAAATCATAGAGAATAATCCATCTTATTCTAACAACCCTTGTCCTACATCTCAAGAGACAAGACCTACTCCTATTGATGACCAAGACAAATTAGCTACTAGAATCTTTTGGAGATTGAAGTATGATAAGAATGTTGTCTTTCCTTTCATTAAAATAAATCACAATTCTAAACATAAGGAAGGTGATGCACATGTCTTTTTCATCGTAATTATTCTCATTCTCTTAGAAATTGTAAATAATTTAAAATATTTGTTCAAGACTAGTATGATAGAGCTCGCATAGCTCTTACAACCAATCTTTCACTCTTCCTTGGTGAAGAAATAGTGTCTTAGCACTCCTTCATCCTCCATGTTGCTCCTCACCCTATGACACTAGCAGTTAACTTCATTGGGGGCTCTTATTCATGAGTGGCGATTCTATATAAATTACAATCATCTTGGGGAAGCAACATAATTCATTTTTGCCTCTATGCTTGGGGCGCAAGAATATTATCATCTCTTCTCTCTATCTAAGGTTTCAATATTTAATTTTTCGGTTGCATTATTCATAACATGATGTCCTTTCTTGCACAAAAAGGTATGTCTCTTATGAGTAATCTCTCCTTAGGGGGTGTGTGATTCTTCATCTTATTATACATATTTCCTTCTTTGAAGATTACCTCTTCTTTAGAGTTGCATTTTTCATACCTTGATGTACTTTATTGCATGAAATGATATGTCTCTTATGTATAGTTTATCCTTAGAGGTTGTGGAATCCTTCTTATTGTCCTTACGCTTGGGGGGCAATGATCTTTCCTATCCTTTCTAAGGATCCATTTTTCCTTTGTTGACTGGTGTTTGCTTATGATTCAATGCCATTCCTTTTGTGAAGTTGTTATTTTCTCAAGGATTCTCTCTTATGCAAGAGGTGTGTATCCTTGACAACAACCTCTTTTTCACATGGTAATATATATATATATATATTATAAACAAACCCTTCACTTTGGGTCAAAAGTGTGCCATCCTTCATTAAGAATCCCTTTACCTAGCGATAGGAGGGAGGTAACCATTTTGTTTCTCCTTCCATTCTTTTGGTAGAAGATGTTATATGTTTGTTCAATAAAATCCTCTTGGAGGTAGATGTCTTTGAGAAAATATCTCTTATCCTCCAAGGATTCCCTTTACACTTGATGCAAGGTATCTCTTTTTCAACTATCTTATCCTTTCTTGTAAGAGTATTGCCTCTTTAGCTTGGATTTATGAGCATTGTTGCCTAAAAGGATATCTCCTTGCTGTGGAAGGTAGGTATCCTTGTTTCTAACTTGGACTTAAGACATCAACATAGGGCAATGTTGACATCTTAAGGGGGGTGCATACATATCATCCTCTTTGTACTATATTGTACTATATTTTTCAAGTCTTACATGAGATGTTCATTCTCTAAACCAAAGAAAACAAGCTCTTACATGAGATACTTCATGCTAGAAACTAGACACAACATTTATATATTTCTTAAACAGGGTGCACATTCTCAAAATTAGAGCATATAAACTCTTGCATGAGATATTCTCGATACCAAACACACATTTTCATTTTTATTTCATGTAGATTATACAAGTTGTTGCATGATCTAAACCAGAGAAAATAAACTCTTATATGGGATGCTTAACACCTAAAACCAGACAATTGCACACATAGCAGGATGAGTGCAACTAGAAAAACACAACTAGACTTTTCCTACTCTCCTCCCCAACATGGATCACCTAGAAAAACACAACTAGAATGTGTATCCATGTCTTCTCTCACTCTTCTTCTCATGGATCACCTAGAAAAACACAACTAGAATGTGTATCCATGTCTTCTCTCTTTTCTTCTCCTCATGAGCCCATAGCTTTTCTATTTGTAGTTCATGGATGATGTGCGCTCTTTCTCTTTTCTGTGATCACTTGTGTCTTTTTGATGTCATTTTTGAGAATGATATTAGTGGTTGAGACATTTTGATAGCAAGGTCTCTTCAACTAGTTGACTTGAGGTCTTATTTTGGTTTTTAGCTTTTGTGTGGTATGTCTTTTTCCTTATGCCTTTGTTTGTCTTTCTTTATCTTTGTTTTTCTTTGTCTTATTTTCTGTGCTCTTGCATGTAATTGAGTGAGTTAAGATCCTAATATTGGGGGCTTTTTTCCTCAAAATTAGTGATGTCTTAGACTCCTTGTGATCTCGCTCCTAATTGCTCCTCTCTCACACATTTCATCTACTTTATCACGAGTATTTGCATAAGCTCATCCTCCCATTAAAGTGGGGGCTAAATGTAGCATCATAAATTATCACTGAGCCAAATTACACCTCATGTTTGTACCCTTACTTTAGCGTGTCCTATCCTCATCATCTCTCTAGATCAGTTTCTGACTATTCCCTAGCTTTGAGGCCATGAACAACCTTTTGTGGGTCCTACCATGGGATGATCACTCTATTTTAACATTGTTTTGGTCTTGATTGATGTGAGACTAGGGCATGGAATGCCTTGGTCTAAAACATGGCAGCCCAAAACACCATGGTCCCCCTCAATCAGGCCCCAATTTAAAATGGGGTTTTCTCTATAGCTCAATGGTAAGTTTTGATCTTTGTGGCTCTGCATGATCATTAGAGGTCAGCCTAATTAGTAATTTACCTAGAAGCCCTTATATAAAGATATTTTATCAACATAATTTTATCTAAGCAATTCTAAGTCTTCATCTGCAAGACTGCATTTGACCTAAAGCATTCTTGCATCCATGAAGCATTAATCAAGCATTTTCAAATATCTTCAAGGTTGCATATTCATCATTCAACCATTATGGAACAAAATTACATCAATCAGGTGCAAGCATGTGTGTTTGATTAGAGCTTTGTCATGTTCATGCCATTTCATGTATAACATATGTGATTTCATTCAAAGAGAAAAGCATCTTCATCAACAAGTGCAAATCCGAGGTATATCTATCTAGCATTTATTTCAGTATTTGCATCACTTCATTCAAGGTTAATTCCTAAACTAAGGTTTGACTTAGACAAACCCCTATTCCCAATAATTAACCCTTTATTTTTGTGTGTAGGAAATAGGTATAGAGTTGTGTTCAGGAGGATCAACAATGAGAAATTTAGAAGACCATGGTGAATTGATACTACCTAGTCTTGAAAAATCAGGCCGAACTTTTGGGAACAAATTTGAAACATCTTCTTTTGTCTAGATCCAAGTTGGTGTCTCCGTACAACAACTGTAGCTCATTTTTTATGTCGGATCTCTTCAATAATCACCTATTTTACCCTAACTTCAACATTTTCACAATTCAACTTAGAAAGCTTGGGGCAAACAAACTAGGTGAACCTAATTACAATTTCAGACTTTTTACCCATTTAGATTATGCCTTGATCTACTAGGTTCATCCCTCTTTCAATGTGGTGGTCTCTCAAGTAAAATTAATGGTTTTGTTACCTTAATTGGTCAAACCCTAATTTTCAACATTGCAGTGGCAACCTTCATGCAAGCATGTCTTTTGTGATATGTCCTTTTAAGTATTTTATATGGAGTCATGATATTGTATCAACATTTGTGATCATCTTCAAAGAAGCATTTGCATCATCAAGGTACAAGACACTTCTATTCTCAGATCTAGCCTCCACTACATATCATCATGCTTTCCTTTCATTTTCAATTCAATTCAACTTTAAGGTTTATTCTAAAACCCCTTTCCACCCAACATTTTTCTCTTTTTTGTTGCACAAGAATAGGTGATGCACCTAAGAAAATAGGTACAGGCTAATCAAGTGAAGATCTATAGTCTGCAATTCATCACAACAAAAACTATCGGGAGTGGATCACCCACAAGACCTCATTTCTGAGACAAGATCACCCAGGGCACCCCAACCCCTGCACTTTTGCCTCAAATTTGGAATGTGATCCTCTTTCAGAATTGGGTTCTTAGCTTGTTACAACCCTACACATAGAAACTTGTCATTTTATCACCTTACCTTGCATTCTACTTCCTAATTTGCAAGGTCATTTTCAAGTATCCCCACGGGGGATCATTGAATCCACTTTGTGCTTAAGAACATCTTGGGCCACTCGAGTCGATCATTCTCCCTCTCAATGTAATGAAAGAGAAAATGGGCCTAAGTTTCCTAGTTTGCCAATGAATCCTATTTTTTACCCATTACAATTATTAATTATTTCTACACATTTCATATCATATTCTTCTATTGGGCAAGCTGTTTCATTATAGTTTCACACTCTAAAATTAGGGAGAGACAAGTCTAATGTAATGAGAAAAAAACACTAGAGGATAATTTAGAATGAAATTTACGAACTTTCCTTTTAAACATGCAACCATTATTTTTGGGGTGGGATTCTTATCTATGTAGTATCATTAGAATGTATATGTATTGTCCTTATTTTTTACCCAATTGTTTAGAAAAAATTAATTAAATTAATTAGATTAAGTTATCTAAATTAATATTTTTCAATCAACTTTTATTTAAATAATTATGTTTTTAAGTTGAATATTTTTTTTTATAAAGTGACATATCTGAAGCCAAAATTAAAAGTAAAATATTATAAAGTCACTTTAAGGATATTAAAGGTTTATTAGTTAAAAGGTGACTTTATAATATATAAATTATTGTAAAAAGTTTTACAGTGGGGTTATAAACCTTTGAGGTTGAAGAGAAGAAAGGAATTGATTTTGAAATTAGTATTTTGACTTTTGAGATTTTGTACATGTGGCCATATTCTTATAGGTGGGACGAAAAACCCTAATGGTTTCCTCACCAATGAAAATGTGTAAGGTAGCACGTAGTTCCATTCAAGGATTGAGAATGAACTGAAGATTTGGAGTTTGGTGAAAAATTCTCAAATTCTATTGGATAAAATTTCATGTAGAAGTTAAATCATTGTGTTGAATGATTATGCCTCTGAATTTTGTAGTGTTTTGGGTTTGAAATTTTTTTTTCTAGATTTTCTAGCCACTATTGGTAAGAGGATGCCTAGTGGTGTCAAATATTTTTTACTAATTAAAAGAATAAATAAATCTATCAAAGTTCATGACTATTCAATATTTGGATGATTGTTATTAATTGTTGAAATTTGGAGAGCTATTTTCTATTATAAAGAAAGTAGTGTTGGTTGTGATTACCAACCAAAGATATTATTCTTTTATCCCCAGTCACAACTTGTCAAGAGAGAGATGTAGAATTTAGAAGATGCTAGAATTTATTTAAGGTTGATACATCAATATAACTATTATACCTTGAGTTTTTATGGTGTGGATGAAGCATAAGGAAATCCAATAGACTCATCAAGTGGGTTGTTGCCCCTTTATCAACTTAGATAGGGAGTTGCACTTGATATGGAAGCATAAAGGAGGATGTGAGAAAAATAGGTGTAGGAAAGTTTTACATCCAACAAATAAAAAACAAAGATTCATGGAATTCTATTTGGGCACAACATTAAAGTCGGTTTTACAATACTTGTCACCTCTTTCAATCACAACAAAGGTAAGGTAGTAGGCAAGAGAATTCAAAGAGTGATGTGTAGATTGGAAGTGTCAACTGCTGGTCAAAGAAAGGGAATCTACAACCTATGACATCTTGTGCAAATCGATTTAGAGGGAACACTAAGTGAATAGATTTTCCTTTTTGAAGGAGCCATAAGGCGTTTCAAACTATTCATAAATATACCACATCCTTTTTTTGAAGAAATTTTAATATATTTGGACTCTACTTATGTGTGAGCTACCTTTTTGGTGGAATGAGAAGAATTCAAATCTTGTTAGGAGTATTATAGTCTTGCTGACCAACTTAAGGTGCTAGCTAAAAACAAAAAAAAAGGGGAAATTGTAGATTCTCTGTTAAAAATATTGTGTTTTGAAGATCAAAAGGAAAAGTGCTAAAGAGTCCTCATGAAGATATGACTATAAAAAGCATGTTGTCAATTTTTTTGGTGATGTATGAAGGATTAAAATAAATGTCTTAATGATATAAATCACAAATTATCAAATGTGAGAAAAATTGAGTTTATGTTTAAATAAAGTTGATTCATTATAGAAAAGTTGAAGTCCTTTAGGAAGGATTTATAAGGTAAAAAAGGGATCTAGTTTGGTTATATGACCAAGTTTGAATCTTTGCAGTACAATTTATTTGATGAAGAAAGATACCAATATGAATTAGGTTCAATAGACATTGGTCTATAGTTGAACACATAACAAAGCTATGTGATTTAGTAATAGATTCCATATTTGTGAAGGCGATAACAATCTAGTGGGAAGTGTAAACAACCCAATATAGGTGTAAAAAGGGAATCAAGTGCTTTTGGATTGTCATCTGTTGGTTATAAAACATATACTTATTTGTCTAGTCTACTATAGGTGGCTTCTCTAGCTATCTAAAGTATTGTAATAGTCTAGGGAGTTTAAAATCATAAGTGTCGTAGTCATTGTTGATCAATGGAGTGTAGTTTGAAAAGAGTTCAGTAAGGATTATTAAATGCCCATACATTTTGTTAGTTGTTTTGTACTAGTTGTCACATTTGCTTAATATAATAGTTTGGAAATGCATTCAATCCTTACAAAATTCACTCCAACTAAAAAAGGTTAGACTCTGTTTTAATTTTTATTCATGCATGCATTGTCTCACACAATAAGTGCAACAAATTTGCTATGAAAACAATCAAATTTGTATCACAAGTCCATGCATTATTGTTGCAATATTTATATTTTGAACCTCGATATTGTTGTTCACTTTATATTAATCCCAAAACAAGAAACTCAATTGTAAGCATTTTATGAATCCACTGTTGAATCACATATTAGATTTTATACAAAATTGAAATTCCCATAAAAACCCTAAAATGAAACAATTTAATATCCAGTATTCTTTTTAGATAAATGTATAGAAGCTAATTTTTCTTTTTCATATTTATGATATTAGAAAGTTGTATCATAATTTAAAACTAACAAAAAACCAACTTCCTTCAAAATGTTCTCAACTACTCCCATATAATCTATTGAACCACTAATTATTAAAAAATCTCCAAATTTTTTAAATAACAAGTTAAGAAAATCCTTTGGTGAAACCAAATCCTTACCCCATCAAAGTGCTTTTAGTATACACCCACTTTCTTTTCTTTTCTTTTTATTTTGAAACAAAGCAGTATTACAAAGAATAACAACTACCTCAATTGTAGTTGAAAGAAAAATACATTAAACATCACACTAGCAGCAGATAGACCCTACTAATTAAGAAACAAATACAACGACTTTACTATACACTTGCAAACTAAGAATAATTACAACAGGTCAACATGCATTACAATGAAGAAACATGATAGAACACTTTGCACAAGTTCGCATTGAGCTATTATTGAAGTTGATTAGTCTTATCTTGAGTTAGTTGAAGTTGTGAGAACAAAAAGGCAACTTGAAAAACTATGTGAGTAAAGCATTAGAATGTCAGTTTCTAAAAATAATTGCTTGAAAACACTATGGTACACCTAGCTTTCCAAATATGCCTCAAAATACCCTGTCTAATAGAATCAACTATGACATCATCATGCAAACCAAAGCCAAAGAGAACTTCTTGCCAATTCCACTTATGACAAAAAATAACGGAAAAATCCATTACGTTTTAATGAAGGGACATCCCAAAATATACATCCAGGCCAACAATTAAGTTTCTACATCAATTTTAGATTTCCATATTCACTGATCAATCCGAACTCCTTACACCCACTTTCTCTCAAGTCAAAAAAAACACACAACAAAAATGATAAAAACATTGTTATCCTGAATATTTTATCCTCCGAATCGTAAGGGTTAATTTTTCTATATTGCGATGAAATTGTTAAGTTATATGATTGCGGCTTCCTCCAAAACCTATTCTACGATCACTGTAAGTACATTTATTTTTTCGTATGCTATCTATCCATCACAGTTCAGAAAACGAAAATGCAGATAGGCTGCAATGCCGTAAAAAAATGCCTGTTCAACTCGTAATATTAGGTTATGTAACCAAACTAGTAATATATAATGCATCCTTCTGAGTAGTTATGGGAGCTAACATTTGTCTCCTCTGTTATCTTGGCCTGAATATTAATCATCTAAACTTTGCAAGTACAAAGGTATTACAGATTCATGTCTGTTTCAGTCGTGGAAGTGGTAATTGAAGCTTCTACAGAAGATCTTTTGAAAAACAGGCAAGTAGCAGAGCATAGAGTAGGCCATCAGTCTGGGGTAGGTCTTAGGTTCAAATCCTAAATTAGGTCTTAGCTTCATTTTCTGATCTGTTATTTCTTGCATATGGCAAGATAACACAATTTAGATTTATTCAACATTAGCTTATGGCATTCTTCTTGTTTTTTTTCAGATATGATCATTATGGCGAAACTCTTCCGTATTATTTTTGCTGATATAATTGTTATGGCAACTCTTGAATGTGTTATGTTATTCTTACTTTGGAATTTCTGTAATGGAAAATTTGTTAATGCTTATGCATTTTTCTGTGTGTTAATTTATTATGATGTCGAAATTTGGAACTGTCATACATTCTCCCCAAAACAAATTTCAAATGTTTTCGTTTAAATGCTTTCTAGTCCTGTTTGGAGCATTTGAAGGATGATATCATTCTTTCCTATGTTAGGGGTTAGCTTCAAATACCCAAATTCTATATTCAAATGTAAAATATATTTTCAGAAATCTTAATTCTTAAGAGTCTACTGAGCTAGCACCTCTGTATGAGAAGTCAACTAAAAAGCATAACTCTTTGCTTTTATATATATAGTTGTTTTCTTCAAAAGACTGTAAAGCCTGTCTACACTGTATCATTGGTGGTATTCAACGGTCGAGGAACGGGTACCCAATGAAAGGCAACCAATACTAGCAGCTCATCTCACCCAATGAAGGGCAACAAAGTCCAAGCCATGTGACTGTTTTTCTTACAGTAATAACATACAATTTTATTATTATTGCTCTGTGCGTATATTAGATTTTTATATTGAGAATTAACTTCTAAATCTTTTCATTTATGATGATGCTGTTTCAGGATTAAATTGTGTTCAGATTTTTGAATCAACGTTTCTGTTTCTCTTTTCATTCTGATAAAGGATCATGGAGTGTGATCTGAAACGTTGATCCAAAAATCTGAACACAATTTAATCCAAAAGCACCAGCATCATAATATCATGGATTGTGACAATCTCTTATCATTAATCTTCTCATTTATTTATTTTACTTTTGTTGAAAGGCTTGAAATCATATCTTCTATTGTTTTGACAAGTTATTTGAATGTGTAAAAATAGCATTTTTGTATTTTGAAGGTAAACTGTTTAACAAAATAGTCTTAGCATCTTCATCATCTATTGGAGTGGTGACTTTTACCAATTGTCAAATGAGAGAACTCAAATTGCTTATGTGATATGACATAGTAATTCATCTTCCATTTTGAATCTAAATAGTTGAAATTTTAGAGAAAACTTTGCATTAATGTTTTTTGTTTCTAACATTTTATTCAAATTATTCCAAATTTCTGATGACGATTTATCTAAATCTATATGATATGATGAAATACCAGAAAAAGAAAGACCAATAATAACATTAGTTTTATCTATCTCTTTTATGCTATTCCAATAACTTATTTGCATCGGTAGGTGGTGTTTTAGTCCATTCACCATTCCTTTGAATTTTAGTTTTACGATTATGAAAGTTGAACACAGGGATCTCCATCTTGAAAACTTAAAAAAAAAAATGACCATGACCCCACCCACACGGACTCTGCGGACTCTGGCAGTAATAATAGGTTGAAATGCCTCTGAAAGATTAATATGCCAAAGACGATTTCTTTTAATCTGCCAGCAATTAGTCTGTATCTGCTTTGTATCAGCCACCGGTGCTAAATAGAGGCGCTGTTTAAAATAGACACCACCCACCATAAAGTCTCATGTCCAAGTTAGAGAATTGTTGCTGAAAATAGCTGCCACCATTTGGGAATTGAAATGCTAGTCTCTGCTTGTTTCTAGAATCAAATATAGTCATGTTCCTTTCTAAGCTTCTTGCTTGGATGCTCCTGCATCAATACCTCACTTTTACAGTTTTATTTACTGCGAGGAAAATTATCTATCTGCTAATGTTCTATGTTATTTACTACTGGTAAATTGCCAATTGATGATATCTTCTCTGATATCTTATCTGACAATTTTGGGTGTTTCATGTGAAAGAAAATCTTCCATTTTTATTTCAGTTTCACTATACTAGATGTATGGAAGTTGATAAGTGTTAGTGTTTTCTTTTTCTTTTTTAATTTTTTTAATGATGGATTAATGGCAGGTTCTATTGGGGCCGCTCCCTTATAGCTAATTTCAAAATAAAAGCCAAGACTGCTAGATACATACATAAAAACTTAGCATGATTTTCAGCATTGGCATTCTTAACTATCATACTACTCTCACTATCAAAAAAAGAGGGGTATATACAACTCCATTAACTGCATCTGAAACCATCACACCTGGCTCCAAAGTGTCCCTCTAATGAGCTTGAACCAGCTCATCTGCAGTAATGCTTGGCGTAGTGAAATCACTTCTCACTTTGAAGCGGTTACCCCTTAAGGTGATCTGCATGTTGTCAAACACAAAAGCCAATTCATTTCATACCCTTTCAAACTTCCAACTCTGTCTTCTATGCTTCTTTGCTCATTTATGCTACCCTCCACTCTCTGGGAAGCAGGTACTGTAAACTACTGATTGTTATCCTTTGAATATCTACTTCCAGAGATCTCCATTGTAGTATGCAGAATCCAAGCTACAATAACATCATCCATAAAATACTTTTTTCAAATAAATAAGCTAACATTTTCAATGCTTGAATGGACTGTCATGGCTCCATAAGGACCAGATTGGGATGGTACTTCTATTGTTGAACACCCTCACAACTAGCTCCCTTAAGCCTGTAAAGAAATTTTTTTGATAAGGATCTTCAATCCACAATGGCTAACACTTATTAAAAATGGTCCTGGGTGGTCGAATCTAAATCTTTATGGGTGAGAGTAGACTGGAATCTGAACAAAATGTCAGACTCCATGACCTATGATTATCTTGGTCGATTCTTCGTTTTTAAAACCTACTTGAATGCACCCCCTTCCTAGAATCCGAAATAACTCAATTGCACGTCTAGCTGTCTGCCATTCATTTTTGGTCCATCCTAGAACATCCTTACAAGCAGGAATAATCCAAAGAAAACCAGTTTGCTTGATGCTGCAAAATATTCTCAAAAACTACTGTCTACCTTGGCTGAATCAGACATTCATAACGAAGAAGCCAAGTAGGTGTCCACAAACTGCTATGATTCAACGTGCTCAACAAATAATGGTTGCCTTCATTAAATCATGGGGATGAAGGGGGATTCACTTTAATAAAAGGACCTTGAAAGATCAATAATCTACCATTTTACTGGCAACTACTTTAGTCTCACAATAGCAGAAAAATGTTTTGGGCAACTGTTTCGTTAGGCTCTAATTTCTACTCATGGTCCCAACTGCAAGTCTTCTAATCCTTGCTTCCAGGATTTCTCTTTACCATTTGGTCTGCATAATTTACATTAGTTGTGCCTATATGGAAAGATTAATTCTCTAACATGCACAAAGCACAATTATGTCTACTTGATGGCGACTTGTACCTCTTCCTTGTAATAGACAAACAACTTAAGTTCTGTGGATCTGTTCCTTAAATTTGTGCTCTCATAATTTTAGGTGAGCTTGGATTTGAGGACTAAATTCTAATAAAGTCAAACACAACCATGTGCATGTTGGGCAGGTTTGGAATTTGTTGTAAATGTCAGAATAATTTCATTTGCTAGGCAGGATCACTAGTGAGCTGTCCCATCTTTAGCATGCCCATACCTTTGATCTTGAAAAGATGGTCGGTGGCCATTGTTTCACTCTGTAATGTCCTAGCAGCATAGAGAAATTGAGTCATACAGGTCTTATAAATTTCTGCATTATAAATATGAAGGGATGATTTTGATTCAAGCTCTACAGAGGCATCAAATCACATTGGGTTTCTAGTGTAAATAAATAGAAAGGGATGAGAATCACACTGGTGGTGGAACATCAGTGATTCACAAGCAGGTTCAGCTGGAGTTGTTCCACTGAGAGGGAAAGCTGCAGAGCTGGGATCATGTTGTTAATAGTGATGCATTGCGCATTGAGCTTATAGGGTGATCATTATTGCTAATCTGATGTTCGTTGCACAATTAATGCAGTTTAGCCAAATCAATAATAATAATCTTAATTTTAGTCTATTGAGGTGCTATTTTCTTTTTCTTTTAGTTTTAAATACTGGTTTAGATCGTCGAGGGTGTCTGGAATTTCCTGAAAAGGTAAATGCATTCTATAGATAAGATTTTGGCATCGTATCTTGCCTATTAACTGGTATTGTGCTCATTAGCATAGCTTGTGGTGTATTTTGACCAAAGAAACGGGACTTGAATTCAGCTCAGACTCGGACTTGGGACTCGGAGTCAAATTCGGCTTCAGACTCGGTTGACTCGGTGGACTCGGGAAAGTGAAAAACTCAAGAAATTTAGAGATTTTTAAAGATTTAAAACTTGTTTCAGGTACCCTTTATTGAATACACCTTAAAGACACAATAACATCATCAAACTTGGCTCATTTGATTACATACACAAGTATACATCAATCGCATAAGCATAAACGCAAATTGTAGCTGAAGGAAATAACAAACATAGATATATAAATATTGTCAAATGTATACAATATTACAAAACTCATGGAATAAAAAATCCATGTCATCATATGATCATCATCAAATGTTTCATACAAATACCAAAGGTAAATACAACTACAAGCCTATGGCTCAAAGGAGCCAACACGGCTGCACCCTCCGGCCCCGGCCCCCTGCGAAGGCGTCTAAGGTAGGTCCTGGATGATTTTACAGCCATAGCCGCTCCCCGTGACACCATGCCATGCTCACCAACATCAGGAACATCCGTGTCACTATCTGCCTCTGAATCTCCTATCTGTGCTCGTGCTCTTCGCTCCTCCTTTGCCATGGCTACAGTCTTAGGCTCTATATCTACCTGGTCGATCCAATCAGTGTCAGACTCGGAGGTTAAATTTTCCCTACTTCTATCAACGCAATTTCCCCCCATATTTTTCGACGGGGGTTTGGGGGCAGCTCCCCGCGAGGCCACAAAAACTTATTATTTAATAAAGGCGTTGGGTGTTATTTTTCTATTGGTTGACATGTTGTAACTCTAATTTTTCTCATTCATCCGAGTCTGAGTCCCAGAGACTCGGCGAGCATGTCTCGGACTCGGACTCGCCGATTCTGACGATTTTCTGGCAATTTTCGTTTCTCTGATTTTGACTGTCATTTCTCTACAACAATGTTTAGGCAGAGCATCTGCATTAACTTGTGCATGAAGTATGGATTGTATCATAATGTTGTTTGAATTTTGTCTCCTTGTTTAGCCTAATTGTAATCATCTCCACATCGCAAGCTTAGTGTAACTGTAGATAAATGTATAAGGATGTATCTATGGCAATGTAGACACTGAAATTATTCCCCTAATAGTCAACCCCTAATTCCTCCTAATTATTGATTTATTATTTATCATCCTAATAGTCCAATATTACTCAGACTTATGTGTAAGGAAATGGTTCTGTTCAAATGACACATCTAGTTATTTTGACAGGTTTAAGTGTTTTAGAGGCTCACATAAGTGATCTACGGGATGGACTTGAAATACAAGGCAGTTGGTTTATTTATGGTCTTTTTAAGTTTCTTTGTATTTGACTACTATACATTCTGGGTGATCATTATGGTATCTCTCTCCCTGTTCATGTCGGTTGGTGTATATTTAAAATTGCTCATTGTTTTCAATTTGGTATTTTTTAATTCTGTAGTCTGTAGCTGATACTCAGTGTCAAAACAGGCTTAACCTGTTTCTTTTTATCCTATTTTTGCAGCCTCTTCTGGACAGAGATCACTTTGCCCATAACTATTTCCTACCTAGGGAGCACGCAATTATAATACCTTCATTTGGCGGGGTTGCCCTTCTTAGCTTATTGTTGGTTTTCGTTGGGTTTGCAATGCTGAAAGCAAAACAAAAAGCTTCATGACGTATGCTTGGATTTTTGTAACAGCCATTTTTATTTATAAATTGTCACTCTCAAATTTTCTTGCTGTAGAACTTTGAAATAAATATTGAGCTATTACATATTTATAATAAATAATATTGGCTTTTAGATGTGCAAATTTTTACTTTCAGGACTCATGAAACGAGCTTTTATGTAAGTATGGGCTTCAAGTACTAACTTGGACTGCAAATATTTTCAACTATGGTGTCAGATTCAATGACATTGAAGAGTTTCTTGGAACAAGATGTGAGAGTGCATTTCACAAAGAACAAGTTATTATTACCACAAAACAGGTTCACAATAACTTAGTTGATCAATAACCATTGGTCACTGAAAAGGATTGTTAAATCAATTTAGGTGCTAACTCAAATCTGCCAGGATAATGAAAATGCAAATACTTATCTTTTGGACTAGCTCTTTTTCTTCTGATACGTAAATTGATGAAATGGGGCCCTCACCTATTGTAATAAAATATCAGAAAAATATAACATTTTGTTGACGAAACACAACTCTTTACAGAGAAAAAAGTTGAATAATCTACACCATCCAAAGAAAAAGCTGAAGAAACTATACTATATTTAACAAAACACTCAAAGATCTAAAATCCAATCAAAGCTAAATAAAATATTTGCTTCCTTCTGCTCTTGGTGAGGATTGTATCCATAGTCTATTGAATTCCTCCATCAACCAAGTCATGGGCTTCCAACCGTAATTTTTAAGCTTTTCTTTTGCTTCCTCTCCACTTGTCTGTAGCCCCACAAATTTGGTTTTGTGATTTTTCTGTCTCGGAAAGGGTAGTGATACTGGGGAAGGATACCATTTCATCTTCATTCTCAAGGAAATCTAATATGTCTACACATGCTCTTCTGCGAATGCCTGGAGGAAATGATCCTCATCTCTCAAAATCTGCGCCACACAATACTGAAACTCCTCATGATAAGAAAACTGAATCGTGAGAGAAAAAGCATATTTATGAGAGAGTTGAATGGGAGCTGAGGTAACATGAGCTGAATTCCTGTTTGAGATTGTAGGAAGCTTAGTCTGAAGTCCAAGCCCTCTGTGTAGATTCTGGGGCTAAGAGAAGGGTAGCATAGTTTGCTAAAAAATCTGCCCATGTTCGCGATAAATGAAGTCTTTGTCAGGGTAGCCTCGTCATTTGTTAATGTTGACAGATCGAAGACCAGTAGAAATTTTGGATGAACACCACGCAAATTTGTGCCTTTCAAAATTCAAAAAATTGAGTCCATGTTGGTCCATCTGCATGAGAAGCACGAGCCTTGACCGTTTGAACAATTGGCTTGGAGATAACAATTAATGTCCAAATCTTCAGATACCTACTCTTTGCATATTTGCCTGCTCCAAGTCAAGTTTCACTAACACACCCAATTGATCTATCAGTTTTGAATGAGTCTAGAGTAGCTCATATCCAAGGGGAGATTATACATGCGAATCCAAAGTGAAACTTTGGTAATGATAGTAGTCACAAGTTAGAATTAGATGACTGCAGAATAAACAATGGTCTGAATTTTCCAAAGAACCAAGGGATGTGCTTACACCCAAAATTACAATCTTCCACAGATGGTAGGGCAAAGCTAAATCCGGTGGGGATATTCCTTTTTATGTAGGCACAAGGTCGAGTAGATCAACTGATCAATGCGGTTACTGGATCAATAACTGCATTACCTCACTCCCAATCTCAATATCAACCAATTTAGAATTAACAAATTTTTAATTGAGATTAACTATAATTTAGATATATATTTCTAATAAAGTTATATATACATATATATATAACAGTTGAAAAAAAATAATTATAAATTATATTTTTTAAGAAATCTTTTTTTTGATGGTTATGTTCATACAAAATCTTGTGTCATGATGATTTTATTTGATTATAGAAAATGTAGTCTAAATCATTTTTTTTTTTGTTGAATCCAAGGTGTAAGTGAACATATAGGTCATGTACTTTCAATCAAAGGTACATTTGAATCCTTTCAATAAATTTAGGCTTTAAATATTAAAAAGAAGCTATGATCAAATTTGGCTTACCTTCAATTGAAAGTTGTTAACATGCGATGGTGAGTGGACCTTCAATTCTTCATTTGAAGGTGTTCCCTGATTTTTGCCTCCTTGAAAATTTGTTTTGTGAAATGACCTACAAGTAGGACAAGGCTTGATGTTCCCATGCAAGCCATTCCAATATATTGCCCACTCTTCTCCTTCATCAAGACAATATCAAGGAAACATGACTAAAAAATTCATATGAACACAATGGACACCTAGATTCAGATTTCACAAACTATTAAATAGCCACTAGCAATGAGAACTCTTGGAGTATGTAGCATATTCAATCACAATAATACAATTTTCAACAACAAAAAATGCTAGTCCAACTTGAATGGTGATCCACTTCATTCAAATAACATTTATGTTTTATTAAACTTGGTTCAACATTGAAAGGTCGATATAAACGATTAAGTTCAATCTCACTTTGTAAGTAAAAAATGGTGAAACAATTAGTTGTTTAAAGGATAGCTAGAATGGACATGAGCCAATACTTAATGAGAAATGTTAAGCATTATTACACATGCTTCAAACTCAAGGGTATCTAGATTTGGCAAAAAGGGTGAGTCACAACCATAGGTTGCAAAGGAATTGTATCTTTAATCTCATTGACCATTTGTATTTCACACAAAATATTATGAGTTCAATTTCCAAATGAGTTTTTTTCTTTGTAATCCTCCATGGAACTATTGGATGAAATTGTGTTTTAAAACTATTCAAACATTTTAGGTAAAGTCTTTCATAATTCTTCACAAACGGGAGTCAATCTTTTAGCATATAATGAGTTGAGTTTAGCCTCAAAGATCTTTGAATGTTGTTCAAATTTCTTCAACAAAGACCATTAACAAGGACAACAATGTCCCTTGTACTACTTATCTAAGTTAGAGCTAGCATAATCTTCTTCTAAGCACATATATGTGTACACCAAACTCACCACAACCTAGTTGAGTGGTGAAGTGTCTCTTTGCATCTAGTTAGGGAATGTCTTGTTTGTGCATAATTCTTATTGGCTTGACCCGACTCACCAAAATACTTCTATTTTCAATTTGGTGTACAAGTTGTAGTGAGCAAAAGAGTGCCTTTGAGAGCTAGTTTAGATCTAGGGACTAATTTTTTTGTTATTCAAGTTGGATGTTAGCCTCTTGTGAGGTGTAAGATGTCAGTTCAACTATAAAGATATTGAATGAGGAAGCTATTAGACTTACTCTTGTTGGATTTTTTTGGTATATGTGGGTTTCGCTAGGGTAGATTTGGTGTCTTCAAATTTATTGTTAATTTTGATTTTATAATGTTCATATTTGTCCTTCTTCTTATCCAACTTTAAATCATAATGTTCATGAACTAAGTATGAAATATTCATCCTATTTTCTTTTTGTAGATTGCCTTTGTAGGACTATTTATTTCTTTAATGCTTTGGTCATATAACTTTACATGCACACCAAAGTGAGATGAAAATCTAAGACATAATTATTATAATATAAATATTGCTACTTGTTAATATATATCTATAAACCTTATCAGTCAATGTAATATGTATAAATTTAGGTCATCACAAACCATCCACTAATTTTTGTATAAACAATTAATATAATTTAAATAATTTTACTTTAATTTTCTTTTCACAAAATATGCTTTCATTTTGAGTTAAAATTTTATATAAATAAATAAATAAAAGACAAAAATTTTATATATTATTAAATTAATTTTAAATTATAAATTTAAAGAAATGTATAAATGAAAAAGACATCATTTAAATACTATATTATATTTTATATATATTATTTTATGAATGGAATCGTATCTTCTTCCTTATTTGAAAAAATATATAAAAATTAAATTATTTAAAAATAAAAATTATTGTTTATAATTATAAATAATTTAAATTTATAATTAGAAAAAATATATATAAATAGTATAAAAAATTATATGTTAATTTTAAAATCTAAATATAATGAATATTTTTTATAATTATAAATAATTTTAATCTAAAATTTGAAAAAAAAAATTGATAGAAATAAGACAAATATTATATGTTAATTTTTAATTTGAAAGAAGCAAACAGAATAATTTTTTTTATATTGAATCAATGCTGATTACAAAGAGTGAAAGCTACCAACAGATAAGGAAATAAAACATTGTCTGATCAGAGTACAAAGCAGCCACTAAATGGTTGAGAAAGACATTCATTTCATATATTGAACAACTAATCCATGGCTTTCAAATTTTTCTTGCATTGACACTGAAAACAAAAAGACCACCTCTAAAAAATGTCAGAGTAGAGTCTTAAAGTACCAGTTGTCTCATGAAAATTTTTAGAAACCAAAAATAACTTCTTTCTAATTAAATTCATGGTCAACAAATGTTAATTTCAAATTTTTCCCATATTATCTGAACCCTGTGAATCTCTTGTAACATAGATTTCCAAATTTTTTTACAATTATCTGAGTAGAAGATAACCGAACAAATAGATGGCATATAACCATTGTAATGAAGTTTTCATTTAGTGAGGTTTTCTGGATTTGGGTCACTTAGCCTAACCTATCTTATGATAATATCTTCCCTATAGATGTGATGTGTAACAGACGGACATGAATAAATCAACTGATATAACCAACGTTACATTATATTAGACTTGACGAGATTTCTTTGTCAAACTGGATTAATACTGTGCATAATAGTAAGAAACATGATCTTACAGAATAGGACTCCCAAGGACTTCTCATCAACAAGGGATTTTGATGATAAACCAATCTACTATATAAGCAGGAGCTTTGATTAACTTCAATCCAAATTATATAATGAATTTAACACAGACACAACAGGGGCATGGCAGACTCAGAAAAATCCTGCAACAACATCAATAACCAAAAAAACCAACATTAGCAGATAGCAAAATTCTCATGAGAATGCATTTATGGAGTTTTAAATTGAACCTGGCAATTTTATCTTCAACATTGCAACATGCCCATATGTAGTAATGCACAGAGTCCATTGCAAAAACAATCATTGTTACAAAGCTTTCAGTCCATTAACTTATTCAAAAACAATTAATAAATGAATCGCTGTCCCTGTCTTCATAGTAAAAGAGAACACTTAATGCACAATAACCAGATTCTTTGCAATGAAACATTTAAAAGTAAAAGGTGACTAATGTGTTGTATTTCAGGATTTAATTGTGTATCATTTATTTGTTTCAATGTTTCTGATCGATGAGAGAACTGTGGAAAGAAAATGATGATGATGAATCAATGGATCATAGAATGGCAGTTGAATCCATAAACACAACACATTAATTAATATGAACTGGAAAAATCTAATATCTATGAAAAAAAGGTGAAAATAATGTTTAGAATTCCATTGTGAGAAACCACTCAGGCCTTAAAAGAAATAGGAAACAGAAGAAAAATAGGTCTGAGATACAAACCCAAACATCCATATTATGACACCCACAAGTGAAATCACCAATCCGGCCAAAGCAAAAGGGAGAGACAATAGAAATCCAAATGGCTTGCATTTGCACTTGGAGACCACATTTTGCAGAGGCTAAAAAACTCACTGATAATTTTTTTTCCTCCATCTGTAATCGTTTTAAAGGCCAGGCTTTTGAATACAGACAATACCAGTTAAACCCAAATCCAATGCAAGTACTATCATTTCAGATCAGAGTGACACACATAGGTACAATAAACAGAAAGTTTTCTGAGCACAAGCAAAGACAAATAATAGTATAAAATTCCCATTCAATTCTCATGGAAGGCTCAGGGCAGCCAAAAGAGAGCAAGTCATTTAACACAGCTAGTGCCTACAAGAAAGGATGTATCAAACAAACAAGTATGATGCAATCGTGCACATGTTGGCAGTTTTGTACATGATGAATGAAAGAAAACAAGAGACGTTTCCACTGGAGCTCACCTGAATAGATGCATTCATTATATCACTGTCAGATAAAAAATAGGTTTTTCCGACAATAGACCAACATACACTTCTTTTCCTAAAGGAAACATCACAGTTCCTCTGGTTAAAAGAAAGCCTTCATATTTTACTGAACCAGAACAGAGTATTCTCCAACACTGGGTATATTCCACACATTTTTCGTGTGGAAGAGAGGACTGCAGCTTTGGTTAAATGAAAGAATTCAAATTTGACTGAATCAGAAAAAACATACTTCCTACCATTTTGTATTCATCTGAATACCCATAAGTTCAAGCTAATCTTTTGACTGAATCAGAAAAAAACGACACTTCCTACCATATTGGATTCATCTAACTCCCATAAGTTCAAGCTTCTCTTGAAAACCCTAAAAAGTAATGTAGGTTAAGTTTGTTCCATTTTTAGATATTTCAGCGATCAGACAGGGAGCGTTATCTCTTGAATGCCCTTTAGATTGATTGATCGTATTTGGAGCTCTTTGACTTTTTAATGGCATTTTGATCTACTTCAGTTTTCCATTTTTCCATGATATGTATATGTGTCTATATATGGCATCTAATTGTGTTACAAACAAGGCATTCATATCTTACTTGTGTGGGATTTGAACTTGTGACATTTCTTTCAAGAGCACAAGTTCTCTTGACCACCACTTGGGGAAGCGTACTAGTAGCCATTATAGCTAACTTCGTGCACCCACAGATCCTAAAGGGTACATCGGATTTCGACGATTTCGTTTTTTGTTGTCTTCGTATGAAACTTAAGGGAGAGGACCCAGTGGTTGAGCACCCTAACTTCACACTTCTCAAAATCTTGCATGGAAATTTCAAATCACTTCCAATATTTTACAGTAGCTTATTTGGGAAGTCCCCTGCTTATAACCAAAGTTTCAGCACCACATCATCAAATATGATGCCACATCAACATGTTTTTTGCCAAGGTGTCCAAAACAACCCAAAAAAAAGGTGAAACCAATAGTGGTACATAAGGGCACCCATACTTGTGCAATTGATGTTGCATCACATGATTGGTTGCTTTTTACAGCTAAGGGTACATTTCATTCAATTATGGGTATAAAAGTCACAACTATTGGTACAATGTTGTCAAAAAAAATTGGACATTAAATCAACAAGCATGGGTATTAAATCAACAACTACTATCACAACAATTGGAATGCACTCCACTACTGGGTCCTCTCCCCTAACTTCTTATAGCTATTGTTATGGTTTCTGGGTAGTAATGACGTGTGTTGTGGGATTTGTCATGTCGCTTGATACCTACTTAAAGCTGCCCCAATAACTGTGCACTTAAAATTGTCAACACTTATGGACAAATGTCCTAGTAGTCATGCACAGATGTCCAGTAGTCATGCACAAATGGGCCAATTATGGTCCAAAAAGGCTAAAAAGTGAGCAGCTATTTTTATATGTGAAATTTATTAATGAGCTTTTAGTTACTATTTTTTTGTTTCCTTTCAAGTTACTAACTGGGGGGTTGGGTGCACAAGGAGTGCACGGTCATTGGAACTATAACAACTATTGGTGCTCTTCTCCTAGGCCAACTCATATCACAAATATCAAATATTGTATAACTTCAAATCTTATTTTTCTTTCCTTTATTTGTTATTGTTGGAAAGAGGTTATTTTGGACTTTTCCATAATTTCAAACCTTAAATTTCTTTCTCTTTTTGTTTTAGCTGGAAAGAGGTTACTTTGGGCTTTGGTCTTCATAGATTCTATGAGAGCATTTTGTTCAATATATAGAAAAGTAAATATTTGTAGTGTTCTAATGTAATCTTCACTATGAAGCTGAAATGGTAAGTTTTACTTTGATATCATTTTTCAAATTATCTTTGTGGTCTCATTTATAGGGGGGTCCCAAAGAGCCTATGAAGATCAACAACCACTTGGATAAGATAATTTCAATTCTGCAGCTCCATAAAAAATACTTTGTGCTCCAAATAAGTATGATGTATGTTGAGTTTGGAGTTTAAGACCACTTTTGTAATGAGGTTTTTTATTTGTCTAGTGGCTTTGGGGCGCTATTCTTCTTGCCTCAAACCTATTATGAATTGTATTGGTTGTTTGTAGTACTATAACTTTTCTTGAGAGTCTCTTGGTTGCCTAATTCTATGTAAAAAATATATATATATTATTATTTTTTTTTTAAATATCACATACGATTCTAAATATTTAAAGTGATAAGATTATTATTCAACTTGTGTTCTATGACATTTATTTAAGTATTAATAGGCGAATTTAAACTACCCAGTGTGAAATTTAAGATATGATGAAATTGCAAAGTTAATAATGTGAAGAGTTTCATCATATTGATTGAATAGTTTAATCAAGTCTTAATTTTATAAGGTGGTTATCTCTTTTCTTATTGTCACATGGTATAAATCTTTGCTTTGTTTTATCATAGATATAATTTATGGATTCATTTTTTGAGGACCAAGAGAATTAAATGTCTAGTTTGATATGAGATTGAATTTGGAAAGTAGATAAGAACAACAATACATTTTTATGTTGTAGAAGACACAAATTAAAAAATCACCTTCAAATGCCTTAAGATAAATAAAAAATATTGGTCATCAAATGTTTATGGTGCATGAAATGTACAAGATACTATGTGAAACTACTAAACTGAATATGGTTCAATAGAAAAATTTATTAAATGAGGCATCACTAATATGTATCTCTAATTGTATTTACTATGTCTAGGAACACTAGATAATTTCTCCACACGTGACAAACATATAGCCAAGTGGTGAAAGCCTCTCTAAAGAAGCATGCAATTGTAAGGGTACAATAGTTTTCCTAAAACAAATATAACCCAACCAAATTTTCCTTTTTTTTCAATAAAGCTCTCAAGGTCACAAAAATTTGATACAAAAGTAAAGATTGATGTAGATGTCTCAAATTTTCTTCTAACAAAATTTCATTCCAAAAAGAAAATATTCAAAATCAAGAAAAAAATAAAAGGTATATTTATAAAAAGATGACAAGATTATAATCATGATAAGGTCTTTAAAAAATATAGAAAGTTAAAAGGTGAAGTACCTTTTAAGTTGATAAACACTTAAAATATCAACCATGAGGCTGGTTAAATAACTAAGTGAATAATACATGCTTAATACTATATTGAATTCAAAATGTTGAGGTCAACTTTGGAATTCACCCTCGATTGATACTTAGACTCCTCTCCTTAAGAGCATTAACATTTAGATAATGTGCACCTACCCTTTCTCTATCAAACCCTGGACCACTGCCTTCAACTCCCTCACTAAGCCAGTTAACGTGCGCTCTGTGTGGGTCCATCCCCCAAATATTCCCCTGTACTTTTGGTAACAGTCCTGCTATGAGGCCATTGGCAACTCCATAGGTCGCTTCCTAATGGTGGACGATGACACTTCCTCGATGGGCCACTCCACCTTCGCCCGCATTTTGGTCGGCATTGATGTCGCTTCTCCTCTCCTTGCAGATGTGGTGCTCATGGTTGGGGATAGGCCCTAGACGCAACCGTTGGACTTTGAGGGTCTCACCTTCCATTGTCGAAGGTGCTTCTCTACAAGACATTTGGCTTCGGATTTCTCTACTTCATGATGCAAGGGAGTTGTGACCTGGTGGAAGGACACTACACTTGATCATTTAACTATTTATGCTTCGAAGGAGCTTCCAAACGGATTGGGTGAGGAGTCACCTACTGACCCTTCTGGTGTTCCTTCAGATTCTGAGACCACACAGCCTAGCTCTACGACCCCTCGGTGAACTGCTACAGCTCCTCTGCAACCTCCAAAAGCTACGTGTGATGCACCTGCTATGGCACCGGTTCATTCTTCTGCAACTCTCATACTGCCTGTTGATGATGATCGTATTGGTCCTTTTCATAGGGAGCCCCCTCTAAATGACTCCCCCCTTGTTGATCCTGAGGACAACATTGCTTGGACAATTGTTCGTCGTAGGTGGAAGGGGAGGCCGCTCCCTCTTCCCCAAACCCTCCCCAATCAAGGTGTGGATGTTTCTACTCCTCCTTGATTTGGGCTAGTTTTGTTTGAAGTTTTGTAGGCCCCTTTGTTTGCCTGCCTAACTGGGTCTATGTTTTTGGGATGTGGATAGTCTCTGACTATGTTAAAGGGTCAATGACCTAGTCAATGTTGTTTTGTAATATAAAACATTTAGATAACAACTCTAGAAATTATTACGCAAAGCCAAATAATGGAAGAACAACAGTTACCTCTTAGGATTCTAAGTTAGATTCCTGGGGATATAAACTTGGGTATGTCAAAAAGAGTAGAATTCTGAATCAAGTGACTTTTTCATAATCAACACAAAAAATAGGGTTTTTAGTAGCAAATTCATTCATTTGATAACAATATGTTACTAGATAATATCCATGCATAAAAATATCCTCATCATTATATTTCTTCATTAGTTTTCTTTTGCATTTGGTGGTAGCAAAATAGCAATCTAAGTTTTACAAGCAATGTCATTTGTCATCAAAGAGGGTTGATACCACAAGGAGAACATAATGCTCTAGTCACTTGATCTCAACCCCTTGGGCTCCTAACCATAATATTGTATTACGTAAGTGGCCTTTTATAAGATAATAGAAAATATAATATAAAAGACTATTTACTAACTCCAACTGAAGGGTTAACCCCATTGTTTGAAGGTGAAAGAGAGATATCCCATAAGATGAGTGCATTGAACTTAATCATAATTTGACTTCGAGTACAATTAGGGAGTGAACTAGGGAGGTGATGAGAATACTAATTGAGATTGAATTCTAGTTCTACTAAACAAACGTTATTATGAATTATTCATATTTATAATAATTATAATTTATATAACTCAAATAATCTAACCTAATATATGTAGCTAAATTTTGATAATTAAATAGCATGAATGTTATACAACAACACTCAAGATGCTCATTAGCCTTTCCCTTCTTAGATCCTTCTTGACAATAGTTTCTAATAACACTTTTCTTACATATTCAACTACATATGGATATTTAGAAGTAACCCATGGCCCATTTCCTTATAGTCTTATCATCTCCAAGCTTCTAGAACTTGGGTGTTCTAACTTCTTAGGTAATAATAATTTCTTGAATAATCTAGGTCATCCGCTACTACATTCAAACATTGTTCTATAAAGCACCATTAAAAATGCAAAAATGAAAGAACCTATTTTCTCATGACTAGGCTTACCACTCATAATCGTCTAAGATTTGTTGCTTTTGTAATGTAGAATAAACATAATAAATAAAAAATTAACTTCACTATCTTATTGATTCGATAACATGATAATTTATTCATCTCAAATAGGAAAAATGCAAGCATAGTAATTTTTATGACAACACCATATCACAACTAATTGGAACATGAATAGATAAGCTATATACTATAGCATCCTTCTCATCAATTGATTTTTCTAAGGCTTTTGGAATAAGATTCCATCCTTCACAATATAATTAGTGCACCCAAAATAAAAAGTACAACTCACAATTGTATTCTTATAAATAAAAACCACATAACCTATGAAATACAAGAGAAATGTGTATGCCCTTTTCATTGTGCTTTTAGTGTGATCCCACAATAATGGGTTACACTTTTTGCCCAAACTTGATATTGAAATCAACATTTTGAACTAAATATTCACTTTATGAAACCTGTAGCAACTAAATTGTTAGTAATTTGAAGATGATACGAACTAGTGATTTGTGAGAATTTGTTTGTAAATTCTATGTGCTTTTTTTTAATTTTATAATTAAATTATAAATTTGTTTACGTAACTTGTAATAACTTACTTCTTATAATAAACAACATTCTTAAAAGTGGTGTTTATGACGTCACGCATAACTTTTTTTTTTTCAAAGGATAAACTTCAGTTTTTTGAATTTAGATTTATAACTCCAATATCTAACACTTGCATTTGGTTTCTGTAACGTCATAAATTGTGACCTTGCAATTGTTTACCACATTTGGGTCTTCACATTGGTGAAGCAAATCCCTAAGCCTGATTGGAGACCTAAGACATGCTCGCACCTCCCAAAACATGCATTTCCTTGCACCCTGCAGTGCCTCTTCCTGCTTTCTGTCCTAAATTAGGGCAGGACAGGGGCATGGGGCCCTTGTCCTTGCCCTATTCTGGGCCCCCTCCACTTAAATCCCGCATTGGGCTTGTCAAATGAGAAGTGTGAAAATGTTTTCTATGTCGGCCTAAGACGGAAAATCAATTACTGATGCCCTGCTAAATGGACAAGGTTAGTCTAAGATAAACAACACAAGACACACAAGAAAATCGTTAGTGTTATTCAATCAAAAACTAATCTAAACAGGCATATCAAGAGAGACACTAAAATCATGCTAATATATCTAACTAATGAAACAAAGATAATGAGGCATCTCCAAATGTCTCTTAGCATGTTCTTAGCTCCTTCTCCCTTGTTCCTCTCCTCTCCAAGTTCCAAAATAGTGTAGCTCTCAGCAGCTTTTTGCACTATGGATGCTTATGGAGGATTGAGATTGTAGTATTGTGCTCCAAATGTAAAATGAAAAGCTAATATTAAGCTATTGATGCTAAAATGATTTATTTTAACAAAAATGACAATACATGAGTTTGCTATGCTAAATGCTCTCTAAAATGCCTATAGGTTAAATGCATACAAGTTTTTAGGATCTGGATTATGAAGAAATGGGCTCTATTTATAGAAAAAATGGAGCAATGGATGGTTGAGATTGAGTAATCTCAACAAGGGTCAGGATTGAATGATTTCAAATCCATGTGAGGGCTTTCAACCCAATCCCAGGATGACAAGTGTCAATGTGAGATAGGTTGAGAGGAGAGGGAATAAGCATTAAATGCTTGACATGACTTTGGGAGTTAAAGTCAAGGTTGGTTGAATGAATAAACTCTTTATTCAAAGAATAAAGTTTTTATCCAATGGATAAACCCTTGTGCAAATGTGAAATGGATGAATATGGTCAAAACAATAAATGTTTGGGGGGACAAGTTTGAAATAACCATAAATGGTTATGTAAGAGCCATAAATGGTCATGTAAGAGCCATTAGTGGTCTTGGAAGACTTTGGGGGTTAATTTGTTGAACACACAAAGCATTAAATGTTTTTCAAAGACTTTGGAGTCTTTGAGAAGTGACTCCATTTTTCTTAGGAATGTGATAATAATTAGGGGATGGATTAGGCTAATTAGGAAGGGGTTAGAAGAATCTAGAAGGGGATTAGATTTTTGCAAGTGGATTTGGTGGGTGAGGGAAAATAGGATTTTATTAAAATAAAAATTCATTTATTTCAATAAATGTGTGCAAGTTGCATTTGTAGGAAAATGCAAGTGGGTTGGGGATAATGATTTAAATAAATATTTTATTTAATTTATTTAAAAGAGGAAAAGGGGATTTTATTAAATAAATAGATTTTATTTATTTAATTGAGTGTGAATTTGGTTGAATAAATTAATTAAAATAAATTGAATAATTTATTTAATTAATAGAAGAATGTTTTGGGAATAAATTAATTAAATATTAATTTAATTAACTGATGGCTAGTGGATTTTTAATCAAATAAATACGAAATATTCATTTAATTAAAATGGACAAATTTATGTGACTACATTTGCCCCTCTTTGAGACGGTGCGGTTTATCGCGTCGTTTCAAATAAAGAAAAATAGGTGTGAAGAAAATGCCCCGTAAAATGTTAATTTAATGGGTGGTATGCCCCCTCGAGAGGTGGGCCGAATTTTTTTGAAAAATCGGGCGATCTCTCGAAAAAGAATGAAAAGTGGAGGGGAGGTAGAATAGAAGAAATTAGAACTAATGATGAAAGAATAGGAGAAAATGGAGTGAATACGAAGAAACAACAAGACAACAAGTACCCTGAGGTCATGCAAGAGATACATAGCAGATGTAGTGTGGGGTTTGGATTGATGCTATACAATTGATCAAAAATAGTTGGACAATCTGGTGCAATCGGTTTAATTGCCCCAGTCAAGTCAAAGCATGACAGTTGATGTCAGTTGGTCGCTTGGACATGATAAAGCCTGAGTAAGTGAGTCAAAGTGACCTGATGTGACTTAGACAATTGATGTAATTGCCCGATGAAGTCAAGGTATATGAAGCAAAATACTCGTTGAGACGTAGACAATTGATGTAATTGTCCGTTGGATTGTGTTTGATTGGTTGATCAATTGATAGTGTGTGCGTGTGATGGATGGTTGTGGGGAATCATGGTAGCCCCGTTGAGACTAGGTCATTATGATAAATGTCTGATGTAGTCTAGGATTACCATGATCGATTACCTGTTGAGACCCGAAGATACTTGATCAGAGTATCTGTTGATAGTCTAGGTGTGTGGGAGTCGATGTATCTGTGTAGACAGAGTAACTGGCTTAATTTTGTGGATGAGTGAGGATGGGAAGCGATGAAGGGATTAGGATGATGTTGATGATCAAGATAGGGAGGGTGAGGGGGGATTCGATGTTAGATAGAAGATATGGAGGACTAGGACCGAGTCCTATGGAAGAAGATGAGTAAAATAGAGTATGCATTATTATGACTATGTATGCATGATATGCAGCTATTATGAATGTATGGATGGGTGGAATGCAACGAAATGCAATATATACATATGAGATGAGATGATGATCCATAGTGCTCTATTTTCATCATTGAGCTTTAAAATGTTGTAAGAAAATACAAGCAACTTGACATAAAGA
Source organism: Cryptomeria japonica (assembly GCF_030272615.1). Classification (NCBI taxonomy): domain Eukaryota; kingdom Viridiplantae; phylum Streptophyta; class Pinopsida; order Cupressales; family Cupressaceae; genus Cryptomeria; species Cryptomeria japonica. The sequence continues at coordinate 645,142,372 of NC_081415.1, read as the reverse complement.
TTCAAGATGACCTGTGTATTCCTTACATGAATTTTGATATAGCAAGTTAATACAAGCAACTTGATATAATGGATCAAGTTGACCCGAGTATTGCTTGCGGAACAGACAAGGATTATCTCCTTTCATGCATGACTTGGATCGTCCTCCTAGATCTTAGACTGATCATATCCTGAGACAAGTGCATACCGTAATAAGAGATAAAACCTTTATCCAGTTTGGATGAGGTAGGAGGAACCAAAGAAAGAGCATTGTACCTGCAAACAAATAGTATATATATAAAGAATAAAGAATATGGATCCTTGGTAATGGTTCATGCTCATATGGTCGAGGTATACACTGTAGTCAGCAAGCAGTAGTGATCTATGACTGTATTTTTGCCTATGATCACGTAGCTTAGTGAACTTCCCACGTAGACACCATTAGTACATGCCCCAAAACTTCATCGGAAATAAATCACAGAGGATACAAACAAGTGCGGTAAGAACCTAAAATAAATAACCCATAAATCAATCAAGTATATGATAGCTTAAACAGAATTTTCTTGTCAAAGAAAATGTCATCTTGTCTTTGCTTTGGTAAGGAAGGATGCATCCTTGTTGAAGATAGTTTGTTGTGTAGATTGTTGATGTTGTTTGGTTTGATTGATAAATGGTCATTTTGTGGAGTATATCACAATGTTTGTTTGGTATTTGCATGGATGAGTATGTACAATGTGTTGCCATGTTTTTGTGTGATTTTCAATGGTTTTTCGATGTTTTGGATTTTGTTGATTTTGAATGTTTTTGGTATTTGTGATGATTTTTTTTGAATGTTTTTGGAGTTTGTTGATTTTGAATGTTTTTGGTATTTTGTTGAGACATTTTCCAATGTTTTTGGTATTTTGACGCTGGTTTGAATGAAGAACTTAATGAATCATAAGACAATGTAGAATCCACTTCCATCAATAGGTTAAGGGCATTGCCCCCAGTTTAGACATGACTATGAAAAAGTGGGATGCAAGACGCATGAAGTACTATCTCTTTGTTGCATATCAAATAGCAAGCCATGGTTTGGATGGATGGATGTATGTATGAAGCAGATGTGATCGCAACAAGTCTGAAAGACAATGGAGCCATAGCCTTTACGAGTGGTGCTTGTTTGCCAGGTTTTCACCATCGTACTTATCCAAGGTGCCACAGGAGTGGTTGTTCACCGTTTGGATGTATGATTTTTCTCTTTACTCCTTTTGGTGTTTTTGTATTTTCTTCGGGACATTTTTCTGGATGTTTTTGGTATTTTCTGGTATGTAAGGGAGCCTGATGCTCTGTTCAGCTTAGGTATAAAACCGTTTGAGGTGCATGCTGTTGATTGGATCTGCAAGTGGTTCTCCTTCTGATGTAGCCAACTGATATGCCCGGACCCGAATACAGTAGTGACAACATATGGGCCTAGTCAGTTTGATTCAAACTTGCCCTGATGTTCTCTGTTTGGTTGATTACAAGGATTCTCTCGTAGAACAAGATCACCTACCTCAAATGTACGAGGTCTAACTTGGTGATTGTAGCTTCTACTCATGCGCTGCTGATAGGCTTTGAGGTGATTATATGTAGCTTGTCGCTTCTCATCAAGTAACTCTAAGTCCTGAAGACGGGATACTCTGTAGGCTTCGTCATCTATTAGATTATGCAAGGAAACCTGTAATGATGGTATCTCGACCTCAATAGGCAAGATAGCTTCTGCACCATAGACCAATGAATAAGGAGTTGCACCTGTAGGGGTTCGAATGCTAGTCTGATATGCCCATAGCACTGGATTTAGTTGAACATGCCAATCACGACCGGCATCATTGACTGTATTCTTTAGGATTCTTAATATGTTCTTATTTGATGCTTCGGCCTGACCATTGCCTTGTGGGTAATAGGGGGTGGAAAAGCGGTGTTGGATGTGAAATTTCTCACAAAGTTCACGAACATCCTAATTTTTGAAAGGAAGACCATTATCTGTGATGATGGACATGGGTACACTATACCGGCAGATGATGTAGTTGAGGATGAATGAGGCAATCTGCTTGCCGGTGACTTGGGTAAGTGGAACAGCTTCGATTCACTTTGTGAAATATTCGGTGGCGGTAATAATGAATTTATGGCAATTGGATGAAGATGGATGGATCTTACCCACAAGGTCAAGGCCCCATTGACAAAAAGGCCATGGTGTTGTGATTGGTTGTAGTTCCTATGCTGGTGCATGTATCAGGTCGCCATGAACTTGACATTTCTTGCATTTTCTGACAAAGTAGTAGGAATCCTTTTCCATAGATGGCCAATAGTATCCAGTTCGCATGAGTTTCTTGGCTAGTGACGGACCGCTTGCATGGGTTCCACAAATTCCTTCATGGACTTCTTCCAAAGCCTTTGTTATCTCACCTTGTTCCAAACATTGAAGGAGAGTACCATCAAGACCGCGTTGGTATAGGGTTTCAGCAATAATGGTATATCGAGCAGTTTGGCGAATAAAGGTTTTACGTTGGTTATTCGATTGGTTGGGAGGAAGGGTGTGATCATGGAAATAGGTGTAGAATTCACCGTACCATGGGGATTCAGAACCGACAAGGCGACATATCATTTCGGATTCAGGGATATCATAAGCGGGAATCCAAAGTTGTTCTACCAAGAACTCATAGCGTGTTGAATTTTGTGGAAGATCTAGGAGAGATGCGATGGTAGCCATAACGTCAGCAACTCGATTCTGATCTCTTGGTATCTGCTCAAAAGTGATAGTAGAAAATGATGTCTTTATATTGTCCACCATTTGCTTATATGGCATGAGTTTATCATCCTTGGTCTGAAATTCATCTGTTGCTTGTCGAATGACGAGTTGGGAGTCGCCATATACTTGTAGTTCTTGTAATTTCCATTGTACGGCTAACCTGAGTCCCATGATCAAGGCCTCATACTTTGCTATGTTGTTTGTGCATGGAAATGTGAGCCTGTAAGACTTCGGGATGCTATCACCTTGAGGTGTGATAAACAGAATGCCTGCCCCCGAGCCATGCCTAGTGTATGAACCATCAAAGTATAGTTTCCATGGTTGTGCTGTTGTGATCATGAATATCTCTTCATCTGGAAAATTGGAAATGAGAGGATGATCGCCTATGAGAGGTGCATCGGCCAACTGATCTGCAATAACCTGCCCTTTGATAGCTTTACGATCTATATACTCGATGTCAAATTCACTTAGAATCATCACCCATTTGGCCAAGCAACCTATCAATGCTGCTTTGCTGAGTAAATACTTGAGTGGATCAATGTTTGCAATGAGTTGTACTTTGTGTGTTAACAGATAGTGCCTCAGTTTAGTGGCTGCTAAGATTACTGCTAAGCAAGCTCGCTCAATAGGGGTATAATTGAGTTCATAGCCAACCAGTGTGCGAGAGATGTAGTAAACAACACACTCCTTTCCTTCTACATTATGTTGTGCTAGTAGTACACCCAATGTTGTACTTGTTGCTGAGATATAGAGTAACAACGGTCTACTTGGATCTGGTGGCATCAGCAATGGTGGATTCATGAGATAGTCTTTAAGCGTCTGAAATGCTTGCTGGCATCGGGCATCCCACTGAAAGCGGATGTTCTTATGTAGCAGATGTGTAAATGGGTGACACTTATCAGCCAATTGTGCAATGAATCTTCGGATGGATTGAAGCCATCCTTGTAATGTCCTTAGCTAACTGATATTCTTTGGTGGTGGCATATCCATGATTTCTTTTACCTTTACTGGGTCGACCTCAATACCTTTGCTTGAGACAATGTATCCTAGAAGCTTCCCGGAGGTTACTCCAAAGACACATTTCTTTGGGTTGAGTCGAACACGGTATTGTTCCAGTCAATCAAAGATTTTATCTAAGACGTGGAGATGCCCTTCTCTGGTGAGTGATTTTGCTAGTAAGTCATCCACATAATCTTCCATCATAGTATGCATCATGTCATGGAAGATGGTGGTCATTTCTCTTTGATAGGTTGCTCTTGCATTCTTGAGACCAAAGGCATTACATTCCAGCAATATGTGTCCCATGGACATGTGAAGGCTATCTTATGTTGGTCCTTTGGTGCGATCTTTATTTGATTGTATCCTGAAAAGTCATCCATGAGTGAAAGCATGGCATGTCCTGCTGTCAAATCCACTATGATGTCGATATTTGGAAGGGGGAAGTCATCCTTAGGACAGGCCTTATTCAAATCTCTGAAGTCAGTACAAATGCGAATGCCCCCTTTTGGTTTGCCGACAGGCACAATATTGGAGATCCATTCTGCATAATCAATTGGTCTAATGAAACCAACATCTAGGAGTTTCTTGAGTTCTGTTTTGACTAGCACTGCAATCTGAGGATGCATCTTACGAAGCTTCTGCTTGACAGGTTTGGCTCCTTCTGCTACGGTGAGGTGATGCATGACTAAATCAGGATCAAGCCCAGGCATGTCTGCATATGACCATGTAAAGTTGATCTGATGCTTTTGAAAGAACTCTATAAATTTAGGTCGTTCCTCTGGAGTGAGAAGAGATGTCAGATGTATGAGATGAGGATTTTCAGGAGTCCCCACATTGTATTCATTGGTTTCCTCGATGAGAATCGTTGATTGTTCCTGTTGTGCATTAGTAGGGAGAATGTCAAACCCTTCATCCTCAGGCGCCTCAGAGAGGTTTTCACCATTGGATATGCTCTTTCTTTTTACTTTTGTTGGATCAAACAGTGCCATAGTGTGGTTTTCACTGGAAGATCCATGTTTTATTGTTATATTTTTGCAGCTGAAAGGTTTGGCATCTGCCCCGAAGTATGCTGTGCTATTAAGTTCGATGGCGAATCCGGCTTTGTGATCCCCGCTTGGTAGGTTATCCCTTAATTCCAAAAAGTCAATGATGGCCTCATCATTTTGGAAGAAGTCAAGACATGGGAGATTTGGTTGGTTCCATTCAATGAGTTCAGGGTGGATAATGGGCATGACTTCATCGATTAGGTTAAGTGCGTTAGATGTATCAGTGAGGGTTAAGATGTTATGGTGAAGGTCGTTAATGGTACTCTCCCTATCAGAATCAAGTGTAGGATGAGATGTAGGGTCTGTGGAAGATGTTTCCAGTTTAGGAACCCAAGTGGTCTTTATCTGTGCTTCTCCATAAACAGGAATGTCTTTGTGTGGTGGAGGTAGTGATGCATCTTCCTCATCTGAAGTGTTAAGCTATACAGAATCAAATTCCCACTCATATGAGTCGGTCTTTGAGTCACTTTCCAGCATCCGATTACTATACCATACTGGGATGTCTTTTGAATTGAATACTGCAGGTGTGATTGGTTGATGTACCTTTGTAGTGATCGGTGCTGCAGGAAGATTGATGGGGATTAAAGAATCTGGTACAAGGAGTATCGGTAATGTTGACTCAATGGCTTCTGCTGGAACTGCTGGTGCCATAGATGCTGCTGCGGGTTCTGATACAGTTGCTGTTGCTAATGTTACTATGGATGGGATTACTGGTTCGTTTGGTGGGATGGATGGCATTGGTGATGGTTGTGTTTGGATTCTGAGCCTCGGTGGGGCAGTTGTGATGGTGTTTGATGCTGCTTTGATAATAAAAGGTGTCCGTCTGACAGTAGACTGACATAATGGTTTGTTGGGTTTTCCTTTGAATTTGAGTTTAGGAAAGATCTCTTTTTCAAAGCCTAGGCCTGCATTACCTTTGGGCTTTAATTCCAGCAGCAGAGGTTCATGTCATCCTTGTTTGCAATATCCCAAAGCACTCTGACCATCATATCCCATTCTTTGCATAATGAGGAGGCCTTTGCCATACTGATCCGTAGGAAGTCTAACTTGAGGTATATCAGTGGTGATGGGATCTTTATAGATCCAGTCGCTAAGTCCTCATCTTGGGTTTCTTCTTCTTGACTCTTTCCAAGGATGAAAGGCATCAAAGCACATGCTGGTGTGATTAGTGGTTGTTGGAGTACCTGCTGTGGTTTACCATGTGTTCTAGGAGAAGTGGGCATTTGTCCCACACAAAAGAGTTGACTCAAGTTGTATTCCCCAGGGCCTTCCTCTACTATCTTCATTTTAAGCTTTTCTTGCTTGGGTATAGTGGTGTTTGAACTGGCAAGAGAGGCAGGACTTATATATGATGTGGAGGAAATGGCTTCTCTATTATTAGGAATGGTAATCTCTGGTTGATGGCTGATATTATGACAGTACGCAAAGGGATTTGCATCGTCCGGGATTGTGATTTCTACACCGTTATGGGGGAACTTGATACATTGATGGTAGGTAGATGGAATGACTTGCATGACATGTATCCAAGGTCTTCCTAACAATATATTGTATGGCAGAGGAAGGTCCAGAACCTGACAAATGATGTGCTTTACCACAGGGCCTACTTGGATTGGTAGTACCACAGCTCCTTTGGATGAACGCTCTGCATCGTCATAGGCTTTGATTGTGATCTTCTTACAAGGATCCACTGATTCTACCGCATATCCCAATGCTGTGACCAACTATAGTGTACAAATATTCAGGCCTGCTCCATTATCGATCAAGACTCGCTTGATCCTATGCTGGTTGATAAAGCCTTCAATATGTAGTGAAGCGTTATGAGGTTGCTAAGAGTTGTCACTTTCGGAAAAAGTGAGACAAGGTGATGACTTTAGATTTCCAACCATGGCTTGAAATTGGTCTGTATTCAGGTTTGCAGGGATTGACGCCTCTTGGAGTGCTTGATCCAAGATAGTTTTATGAGATGGCGATAGGCGCAAAAGCTCTAAAATGGATATAAGCGCAGGGGTTTTGTCTAATTGTTCCACAATATTGTACTGCTTTGGGATGGAGGTGGTGCCCTATGGAGCTGCCTTTATGGTGACCTTACCACGACATGTAACAACATTGCAATTTGAGTTGGGATTTTTGAAGGTTATTGTTGCAACTTGTTCACTGGCATCATACGGATGATTTACAGTGTAATTATACGCAGCCTGTGTATAATCCGTGGTATTAGTGCCTCATCTAGAAGTGGAAGGACCCCTTTGATCTTGCGATGGAAGTGGATTTTTGAACATTAGATGATCATTATTGGTTGTTTTTGGGTCATGTCCTTCAATTTCAATTTCTCCTAGGTCAATAAGATCCTGAATAAGATCTTTTAATCGGTGACAATTACTTGTCTTGTGTCCTCTTTCTTGATGGAATTCACAGTGTTCAGTATCTCTCCACCATGCCGGTTTGACCTGAGGCTCATAGTTTGATAGTTTAGGTAGAGTGACCAAATTTTGGGAAATGAGTTGTCGCAATACTGTTTCAATGGGTTCCCCTAAGGGAGTGTATGTTCGTTTTTGTTTTTGTTGACAAGGTCTAGGTTCATCGTGAGATGTGACGTGACCTTGATTGGAAGGAACATTTGTGTTGCTCTGAGGTGGAGGATTCTGTCTTGCAAACCGAACCACAGGTTGTGCATTTTGTATAGTCCTGGCATCCACAACCCCATCATTGACGATATTCTTGTTTTTATTCCAGAAGCTTGGTTTATCACTATTGAAGCGTGGGTGAGGACCATCCTTTGGTTCATTATAGGTTTTGATGAGTCCTTTCTTGATGAGTGCCCTTTCACATTTCAAACCCTTGGTGATTATATCATTAAAAGAGTATGTGTCTTTGACATCCAGGTGAAATTCCATTTCTTCGTTTAAGTTGGAAATGAATATTTCCACTAGTTCTCGTTCAGATAACTGAAGAGAACGTCTGCTAGACATTTGGCGCCATCGTTGCAGGAATACTGAGAATAGTTCACTTGGTTTTTGTTTAGTGTTGCACAGATCAGCCATGGTGATGTCACGTTCAATGTTATGAGAGTAATGAGCTAGGAACTTCTGGATGAGTTCCTCAAATGTTCTAATGCCACCTGGTAGTCGAGAAAACCATGATGTGGTTGTTCCTCCCAAGCTTTGGGGAAAAAGGCGCATTAGGTAGGTGTCTTCATATGCCACTTCGAGGCAAGCGGAATGAAATTCTCTGACATGATCACAAGGATCTCCCTTTCCTCTATATTTTTCGAATTTGGGTGTTTCGAATCCTCATGAAAAGGGTGGCATATAGAGATTCCTATCAAAAGGATAGCGACAGATGTCATTGAGTGAGAATTGGTTGGTCTTGACACCACTATGAAGTTGTTGGGCGAGATTCTCGACTTGTTGCCACAACATCTCCATTTCAGTTGGAGGAGGAGGTGGTGGGTTACCTCGAGGAAAGTTATATATGATGGGATCTCTACCTCTTTCCTCTTTATGGCGACTTTGTCTTTCAGATGCTTTTCTTAATTGGGCAAGATCAAAGTCAGAGGGGAGTTTTGCTCCTTCTTGAGCGAGTTTTAAGAAGTGAGCATCTGCATTGCTCCTGAGTATTTCATCAAACAGTCTGTTAAAGAGAGGGTTATGCTGAGCCCTTTCTATTGTTGCAGGAGTAGGAGTACTTGGGTTTTCGTCATTTGCATTCCCTCCAAGTGCTTCTTGAAATTCATTGAGATTTTCCTCTTCTTCTTCTTCCATTTCTATTTCTCGTTGTCTTGACCGTGATCGGGTTTGAGCCATTTTGCTTACAAGCTTTTGTTGAAGTTGTGTGAAAATGATGATGAGTTTTTGATGAAATGAGAGAGTGATGATTGGTGAATTTGTGTTGCATGCGGATCTCTAGCACTTTTAAGGTAGATGTAACCGAATTTCCTTCTTTGAATTGCTTACTTGTTTGATAAGTTTTGATGTGATAAGGTGTAGAGAAATCTGAGATGTGTAACAGATTGAACTACCTAGTAATGAGAGGATTCACTCATGAACTAGTTTTAATCTGCGTAGATGTGTCTCTTAGGATGAGCTTATCCTAGATGTAGAAACAATCTATAAAGTGATGTGATGTTTTTTTGATTTCAAGCAATATCTAAAAGAGAACTTGGGACAAGAACCTCTTAATGTTTTGAGAGTTGGAACAGATTGATGATGAAGTCATGATGTATGAATAAGACGATGGATGAAAATGTTTTCAACTTCAATAAAAACTTTGTGTTATAAATGGGACAAACTCTACCTCTTCCCTTTCGGGTGTTGGAGGTATTTCTCAAGCTGTGTTGTAGGTGATACAGACGTTTGGGAAAAAGTTGGGATTAATATTACCTCGGTTTTTGTGGTAACTCAGAGCTCTATATTGCATAAAAGCTTTGCGGTTCAATGATTCTGAATCAAATTCATTTGTTTTGCCTTGAAGGTAGAGGCGCATGTGATGCAGAAAAACTCTGTGAGAGACAAAGATTTGTCTATTGATATAGAAGAATTTCCTCCTTTTGATCAAAGCCTTTGAGCTTAATGGTCTTCTTTTCAAGTTGATATTTTGATGACGCTTCTTCTTTCGCAAGATGTGAAGAATGGTCATAAATTTTGACTCTTTATTGTTTGCACTTTGTTTTTGATGTGTTTGTTTGTTTTGAAAAATATTTGGTTGGATGAATACTTTTGTTTTTCTTCTGGGAAGTGATTTTCTTTTGATGTTTCTTTGACAAGAAAACAAAGCAAGCACACAAACACACGAATGTTGCCCCCAAAGGCACAAATGAGTATGGGTCTAGATCAACCCAATCCTTGGACTTGTATATGACCCTTCCTTTAGATGTATTTTTAAGGTGTATTTCCAAAGCCTGAAGTCGGCTCAATTTGCACTTGGTCTTTAAAACGAACACACTTCAAACACTTTTTATTCCTAAAGTCAAATGGCCAGTTGTGATAAATTTAGCCCACATCTTGATATTTCTTCGACTTTGGTACTACATACCTTATGAATCCCCCCTGTGGCAGGTAAGGATGTGATATACTAAGTCTTGCATGAGCATAACAAATAGATGATCCCTATGATGGGGGAGTCACCACTTTTATCAAGCCACAAGTGACTTTTCAAAAAGCTATGTTTCTACTCAAGGAAATATGTATGGTGAGTATCTTGGGAGCAAAACCATCTATGCTCTTGCACTAAATTATATCGCAAATATCCTCAATCAATAGAACGGGTGGGCTACTACTTAAAGGTGTTTAGTCATGTTTGATGTTTTTGGACATAAGTTTATTCTGCAGTGACTCACTTAAGAGCCTTGTAACTAGTGGTGGGGCCCATTTGTCCTTTCGGCTAGTTACACTGTAGGAACAACTATACCCAAGGCTACAGCTTTCGCTCTCACCTGATTTCTATAGCAGCTCGAAGGATTTACCACTCGAGGTCGTTCCCAAGAGTATCGATCCCTTGGCAGGCCTCTCTTAAAAAGATAAAATTTGAGTGTTACTAACACTTTTCTCTTGCACCTAGGACCACGAAAGCCAAGGGAGAGGATAGTGTGTGTTAGAAGTGGGACCACTCGACCGACTTTTTGCACAAGTGTGCCAAGCACGAAAAACACTTTGTTCTTTTTAACCCATCATCGCAATGTGGTCTAACTATTTGGAGATGTTGCTCCAACAATCATGATGTTCTTTTTAACTTCAAAGACAAAATATTTTGTAAACTAGGAAAATGAAATCCTAGTCAACTTAATAAAAAACACGTTTTGCTTGAAGTAAATTTGTTTTTGAGCTTGAATGAAAAATGGCTTGTTCTTTTTAGATTGCCCAAAACAAAGTGTTGATTGTAAATTTCTTTAAGTTGATGCAAGAAAATAAATTTTGTTTTGTTGATTTTAAGCACCAAAACGAAGTTTGTTTCCTAACTTACAAAAAAAACAAAGTTTGTTTTGTTCAATTTTTAATGCACCAAAAGAAGAATGACCCTAACTAGAAAGCAATGAAATTTTGTTTGTTCGAGTTTTTAAAAGCACCAAAAGACAAGTTTGTGATTTTTATTTTAGGGTGGGTTTTAAACCTGCACAAACAACAAATGGTTAGTAAAATCTATGTCCAGGGGGGGCTTCCACAAGCCTAAAATTTTTCATTTTTTTTTTGGTTTCAAGGTGATTTTTACGACATTTTGTTACAATAGTGCTAGTCTGTGTTTGAACAGAAGTGCTATTTAATGCAAAAGCGCTGAAAGAAGGGGAAAGACAGAGAGGCAAAAGCGCTGAAAAAAGGTTAATAGCGCCAAAACAACGTCCAAAGCGCCAAAACGGTACCAAAAGCGTTGAACTCGAGACAATAACGCTATTGTAAGAACAATAGCGCTAAAAGCATAAGTGTCGATAGTGCTAGTTCGAGTTCAATAGCGCCAAAGCGCAACCTGTGTGACACTTTCAACATTCAGACATGTTAGTTTTTTTTTTAAAATGATATTTTTGGTGTTTCGATTCACATCGGGTTCACCAAATGATGCCCTGCTAAATGGACAAGGTTAGTCTAAGATAAACAACACAAGACACACAAGAAAATCGTTAGTGTTATTCAATCAAAAACTAATCTAAACAGGCATATCAAGAGAGACACTAAAATCATACTAATATATCTAACTAATGAAAAAAAGATAAATAGGCATCTCCAAATGCCTCTTAGCATGTTCTTAGCTCCTTCTCCCTTGTTCCTCTCCTCTCCAAGTTCCAAAATAGTGTAGCTCTCAGTAGCTTTTTGCACTATGGATGCTTATGGAGGATTGAGATTGTAGTATTGTGCTCCAAATGTAAAATGAAAAGCTAATATTAAGCTATTGATGCTAAAATGATTTATTTTAACAAAAATGACAATTCATGAGTTTGCTATGCTAAATGCTCTCTAAAATGCCTATAGGTTAAATGCATACAAGTTTTCAGGATCTGGATTATGAAGAAATGGGCTCTATTTATAGAAAAAATGGAGCAATGGATGGTTGAGATTGAGTAATCTCAACAAGGGTCAAGATTGAATGATTTCAAATCCATGTGAGGGCTTTCAACCCAATCCCAAGATGACAAGTGTCAATGTGAGATAGGTTGAGAGGAGAGGGAATAAGCATTAAATGCTTGACATGACTTTGGGAGTTAAAGTCAAGGTTGGTTGAATGAATAAACTCTTTATTCAAAGAATAAAGTTTTTATCCAATGGATAAACCCTTGTGCAAATGTGAAATGGATGAATATGGTCAAAACAATAAATGTTTGGGGGGACAAGTTTGAAATAACCATAAATGGTTATGTAAGAGCCATAAATGGTCATGTAAGAGCCATTAGTGGTCTTGGAAGACTTTGGGGGTTAATTTGTTGAACACACAAAGCATTAAATGTTTTTCAAAGACTTTGGAGTCTTTGAGAAGTGACTCCATTTTTCTTAGGAATGTGACAATAATTAGAGGATGGATTAGGCTAATTAGGAAGGGGTTAGAAGAATCTAGAAGGGGATTAGATTTTTGCAAGTGGATTTGGTGGGTGAGGGAAAATAGGATTTTATTAAAATAAAAATTCATTTATTTCAATAAATTTGTGCAAGTTGCATTTGTAGGAAAATGCAAGTGGGGTGGGGATAATGATTTAAATAAATGTTTTATTTAATTTATTTAAAAGAGGAAAAGGGGATTTTATTAAATAAATAGATTTTATTTATTTAATTAAGTGTGAATTTGGTTGAATGAATTAATTAAAATAAATTGAATAATTTATTTAATTAATAGAAGAATGTTTGAAGATGAATTAATTAAATATTAATTTAATTAACTGATGGCTTAGTGGATTTTTAATCAAATAAATAGCAAATATTCATTTAATTAAAATGGACAGATTTATGTGACTATAGTTACAAACCCTAATTGGCAAGTATATAAGACATTTTTCCCCTCCTATTTGCATAGGTTCAATAAGCGAAAGTAAGGTGAACAAGCATCATTGTCATTCAAGTATTCAAGCATTCCTTTCAAGCATTGAGCATCTCAAGTCTCCTTTCAAGGCTAGGTGTTGCATTCAAGTCAAGAATTCAACCATTGAAGAGGAGATCCCTATCAACATTCAAAGCATTCAATTCTATATATCCTTTCAAACAACTCTATCAACATTTCAATTGCATCCTCTCTAGATGTTGTGGTTTTTCCTGAATATCTTTAGATGTGGGTTTCAGGTTCCCCTGTTTAACCTGCTTTGTACAGGGTTTTAGGTCCCTTCAAAACCTATTTTCCCTTATTAAAAAACATCACAACTTTCAAGAAAATATTTAAAATTAAGTGGTTAATTGCGATCTGCCCTGAATTTTAAAAATACTACTTTTATCAATTTTTAAAGTTAAGTGTTATCCCATTGGCCCTATTTTTAAAATTTCAATTTCTTTTCATTCACCATTAAAAATTATTTTGGAAATTGTGTCATTTATTCTTTGAACAAAGTTCAAATTGTATAATCATCATTTGTGCATTATTCAATTTTGCAAACTTTGTTCCCCAAATTCAAAACACAAATTCAAATTTTCCCTCTAGTGCATGAGTTTTACCACTATTAGTCCTAGCTATACTATCCTCGTTAGATGAAGCATTAGAATTAATGCTTCCCAAGGTTTACTTCTCGAAGAGATGGAGCCTAATTTAGATTTCTTCAATGAGGATAATGCTAATTCTTCCCATCCTAATAACATCCCTATCTACCCAATTGATGATTCCAATGATGAAGAAGAAGCTTTGGCTAGAGTTTCAATAGATCAACTTTCAAAATTGGATAATCAATTTGACAACTTCCAACAATGGATGTCCTAAGAATATCCTAATAGTGAAGCTCTTCCATTAATTGAAGGTCTAAAACGCATGATTCAAAGTGATAAGAATGGAATTGATATATTGTCTAGCATTGCCCATATTGTTGATTCTAATGTCATGCCTATAAAGAGTTGTGCTGAGAACTTAGGTTATTCACAACCTCCTACACAAGTCAATCATTCTATTCCTTTGACTACTTCAATGACTACCATGCCTACTTTCACTTCAAACATCATGGCTACATCAACTCAAAATGTCATACCTAGAACCATTATTCATGGGGGAAATCCCTCTTCTTCATTCAATCCTCCATCTTTATCTATGACCTCAATGACTATTCCTCTTATCTCTCAACCACTTAATGTGTCACAAGGGAGAAATTCATCCAATCATTCTATCCCTCCTTTTAGTGTCCCATTTCCTACTCAATCATCGCCTATGCCTACTTACCATAGTGTTCCACCACCATATTCTCATTCAATCCCTTCTTTCAATAACACCACACCACCTTCTCAATCAAACATGTCTAACATAAATTCTTCAACCGAAGCAACCATTAATAGCTTTGCCCAAACGGTGTCATCATTGCAACAACAAATTGCTTTTATGAGTCAATCCAAGTTTAGTCTGCCCACATTTGATGTTGTGAGCCCACTTTCTCTTGATATTGTTAGAGATGTCCCTCCTAAACATGTTGAAGTCCCTTGATTAGAACTCTATAATGGAAAAGGTGATCCTTTAACACATGTCAAAATATTCCAAACTTTGTGTACTGACTTTGTTTATGATCAAAGATTGCTTGCCAAACTGTTTACTAGAACACTAAGAGATAAGGCTTTACAATGGTATTTCTCTTTGCCTTCCTATTCTATTACTTCTTTTCAACAATTAGCAAATGCTTTTATTCAACAATTTCAAAACAACATAGGTCCTAAAATCACTTTGACTAATTTAATACATTGCAAACAAGGTGTTAAAGAAAAAGTGATTGATTTCATTGGTAGATATAAACATTTATATTCTCAAATTTCTTTTCCAGTGCCTAATAATGATATTCAAAGAATTTTCATTTCTAATTTGCAAAAAGACATTAGGGACAAACTGACTGTGAGTCAACTGGAGCAATCTACTCCTATGGCTCTGAGTGATAAGGTCAGGTGATAGTGCTCAACTACCGTTTGTGAAGTTCAAACCGAATAAAGGCTTCATCAAATTTAATGGCACTGTCAACAACAACAATGTGAATGCTACAACAGGCATGCCTCCTATTTCTAAATTTTTCAAAAGAGAAAGACAATTTACTCCTTTGAATAAATATTTACATAGGATTATGTCTCAGTTGTTACAAAGAAATGTTATCAACCTTCCTCCAATAAAACCAATTGACCCTTCTAAGGCAGTGTAGCGTCCTAAAATTGTGACACTTGCAATTTCGACTGCATTTCGGTCTTCACGATGGCGACGCAACATGCAACCTGAATGGAGACCCCAAAACTTGCTCGCGACACTGAAAACTGCATTTTTCAAGTACCCTGGCCTGAACCTCCTTGCACCCTGATGTCCCGGGAGGTGGGACCAGAGCGCCCAGCGCCCTGGTCCCCAGGACCATGGCGCCCAGCGCCCTGGTCCCTGGGTCCTATTTTGGGCCCGGTTTCCTAAGGGGCTCGGGTCTTTTTGTTTGCAATTTGGAAATTAACTTTCCCTGGTCGGCCTAAGGTCGGGAAAATCAGTCTATCAGCCCTAAATGACAAGTATATAAACTACATTTTTCTCTCTCATTTGGCATGAGGAGGATATGTGTACAAAGCGTGGAAATTATACTCAAGCATTCAAGCATTCAAGCATTCTTTCAAGCAATTGATCATTTCAAGTCTCCATTCAAGGCTAAGTGTTGCATTCAAGTCAAGGATTCAACCATTGAAGAGGAGATCATATACTACATGCTACAACATACAACATACAACATCTAAACCTTCGCACATAAGGATACCAACATCCTTAGAACAAGGTATTAGTACTTGTTTTACAGTCATTTACATTTACAGCTCTTGCTCATTTCTTGGTTAATTCCAAAACCGGGGTTTGACCTAAAGGCAAACCCCCAATCCCTAACCCCCCAATTGTCTTTGCTTTTCTGTGTGTAGGTTGCAGGTATGCGGCTGAAATTGAAGATCTGGAATCCTTGTGCAGAGACGAACAGATCCCCCTTCGTTTCGCGGATTTTTCGGAGGACCGTGGCGCCGGGCGCCATCGTCCCGACAACTTTTGCTCAAATTTGCAAGACAGCGCCGTATCGACATTCTACTGCTAATTCCAGGTCCGCAGCTTCATCCTATAACCCGAACTCAGTTTATAAGCGAATCTTTATGACTTTCTATGCATGCTTAGCTTAATTTCCTTAACAACATTCTTTACAAAAGAGGGTAGCCTTGCTTTCCTACCCCTTGAAATTCATTTAGCATCCAATCTTGCATTGCGTGGGATTGGATCTTATGAGTTTCAACCCCTCTTTTGAATGTAAAGTCTCTCCCCTAAGTGAAAACCATCGAATCCTAGCGAACCTCCCTTCTCTCTCCTCGGAGTCCGAAGAGGGGAGAGCAACTAGGGTTCGATCGCGATTTTTTCGCTTTACATTTTGGTGAACCCGACGTGAACATCCTTTCTGATTTTTCATGCTTAGATCTGAAAAAATTGATTACATTTCCATGTTGGATCTTTTGCAAAATTTTAGAGGTGATTGCATAAAAACCCTAAATTTTCTTTTTAGTAATTGAACTTGCGAAATGTCTAAATGTTAATGCCTATTTCAGATTTGCCCTTCTATTACAAATTTTCAATTCATATTTGTGCTTTAATTCTGAAAATTAAGTGGTTAAGTGTCAAAACCCTAATTTTTGAAACTCTCTTGATTCAACCTTTGTCCGACAATTTCATTGATCAAAACATCTCCAAATCAGCTGTAACTTTGGATTCCGCAATAAAATCACAATATCTTTCATCCCTGAAAATTTGGAAAAAAGTTGTGAGGACCGTGTTGCACTCCGAGCGCCATCGTCCCCGACATTTTTTCCAAAATTTCGGGAGCGAGATCTTGCTGTATTTTCCTGCTAAAATCCAGAATTTTGGCTGATTTTGTCAATTATAACACTTTCAAAATTACAGTCAAAGTTGGTCTTGCGATTGCTTGGTCTAAGGCTTCTAATCATTCAAAAATCATTGAAATTAAAATTTTGTGTCAAAATTGCGTTTTTATTATCATAAATCTGAAAAGTGTGTTATCATTCATTAAAAATTTCAGTGCTTTATTCAAATTCTTGCAATTTGTGACTTTTGAAATTAAGTGCTTAATTACAACAACTTCGATTTCCGTTTTCAAAATTGAATTTTGCGTGAAATTGAGTCAATTTTTAAATTTCAAAACTTGCATTGCTTTTGACATTCCCTCTAAAATCATAAAATTCAAAATTTCAGTTTCCCTCTCTTTTTCAAAATTCAAATTTTGCATTTTTCGACAATCTTGATAGGGTTCAATTTTGAGATTGCAACTTTAATTTGGCCTATCTACAGATCGTAAAATCACTCAATTTTTTCAGATTAGCTCTAAAATCATCATACCTCTCATCCCTGCAAATTTCGAAAAAAGTTGCAGGGACCGTGTTGCACGCCGGGCGCCACGGTCCCGGACTTTTTTTCCGAAATTTCGGGAGACTGTTGTGATTGCATTTAACAGCTTAAATCCAGAAGATTGGCTGATTTTACTAAAAATTGCTACCTCTAAATTCAAAATCTTATTTCTCTTTCTAGTGCATGAGTTTTACAACAATAAGCCCTACTTACACTATTCCCGTTAGACGAAGCCATAGAATTAAGTCTTTCCGAGGTTTAACTAACAAGGAGATGGAACCTAATTTGAATAGCCTTTTTAACGAGGACATGGGTAATTCCTCTAATCCTCCTAATGATGAAGAAGCTCTGCATGAGGTTTCTGTAGAACAACTTTCGAAATTGGATAACCAATTTGACGATTTTCGACAATGGATGTCTCAAGAATACCCTGATAGTCAAGCTCTTCCTTTAATTGAGGGTCTAAAACGTATGCTTCAAAGTGATAAGAATGGAATTGATATTTTGCGTGGTATTGCACACATTGTGGATTCAAATGTGATGCCTATGAAGAGTTGTGCTGAAACCTTAGGTTATACACAACCTCCTACCCAAGACAATCATTCTATTCCTTTGACGACTTCTATTGCTAGTATACCTACCTTTACATCAAACATAATGGCTACTTCTACACAAGACATTCCTCCTATGATCACCAGTCATGGGGGCAACCCTTCTTCTTCAATTAACCCTCTTCCTTCATTCAATCTGACTTCTTCATTCATTCCTTCAATGAGTGTGCCTATTATATCATCACAAATGAACATGACGCAAGGGGGCAATTCATTTAATCATTCTATTCCTCCTTGTAGTGTTCCTCCTGTCCAATCATCTCCTATGACTAATTATCATAGAGTCCCACCACCTTACTCTTTACCTTCTTTCAATAACATAACACCTCCATCTCAATCTAACACATCCAATATGAATTCTTCGACTGAAGCGACCATTAACAATCTAGCACAAACTGTCTCTTCTTTACAGCAACAAATTGCCTCTATGAATCAATCTAAGTTTAGTGTGCCCACATTTGATGTTGCGAGCCCACTTTCTCTTGACATTGTTCGAGCTATTCCTTCTAAACATGTTGAAATCCCACATTTGGAACTTTATAATGGTAAAGGAGATCCTCTAACACATGTTAAGACTTTTCAAACAATTTGTACTGATTTTGCTTATGACCAAAGGTTGCTTGCAAAAATGTTTACTAGAACATTAAGAGACAAAGCCCTACAATGGTATTTCTCGTTGCCTTCTTATTCTATTACTTATTTCAAACAACTTGCAAATGCTTTCATTCAACAATTTCAAAACAATATAAGTCCTAAAGTTACTTTGATTGATTTAATGCATTGTAAACAAGGTGTTAAAGAAAAAGTGACTGATTTCATTGGTAGATATAAGCATTTGTATGCTCAAATTTCTTTTCTAGTGCCTGACAATGATATTCAAAGAATCTTTATTTCTAATTTACAAAAAGATATTCGAGACAAACTTCTGTTTTCTGAGTTTACTTCTTTCCAACAGTTGTGCGCCACTCTTCACAATTATCAACTGACTGTGAGTCAAATGGAACAATCACATCCTATGGCTCCGAGTGATAAGGGTGATAGCAGTCAACAACCATTTGGGAAGTTTAAACCGAACAGAGATTCCATCAAATTCAATGAAAACATCATCAACAACAATGTGAATGCAGCATCAGGGGTGCCTCCTATTTCTAAATTTTTCAAGAAAGAAAGAAAGTATACTCCTTTGAATGAATCATTGCATAGTATTATGAATAAGTTATTGGAACAAAATGTGCTTACTCTTCCTCCTATAAGACAAATTGATCCTGCAAAGATTACTTCACCTTATTTTGATAACAAAGCTTTTTGTCAGTTTCATCGTCAGCCTGGGCATGATACTGAAAAATGTTTTTCTTTAAAGGGTAAAATTCAAGATTTGATTGATAATAATACTATTTCTGTTTCTGGAGTGAATGATAAAGGCAACACATCTGTAGCTCCTCCTAACCAAAATCTTTAGATTTTTACTGATCCATTACCTTCTCATACCTCTAATGCGATTGAGGCTAATGATTCCTCTCTCTCATCTGATGGTCTTGTGTCTATGACTCCGAATGTGATTAACATTGTAGAGCAGCAAGAAATCCCTAAAGAACCTTCCATCACATTTGATTCTAGTGAAACCATTAGGGCACCTGATGGTCCTTTATACATAGTTGCAAAAGTTAAGAATACACCTTGTCGTGGAGTGCTTATTGATCCCTCCTGCATGGTTAATGTTATTACTGAAGAATTTCTTTTTACTTTGCAATTGAATCAAGTGATCTATGACAAAACAGATGTGATTGTGAAATTATTTGATGCATTTTCTTCTCCTGCAATTGGTTCTATTACATTGCCTATTGAGGTCCATAACAAATCTCTTGATGTGAACTTTGCTATTATTCCATCTTCCGAACAATTTCGTGTGAAGCTTGGCTATCCTTGGCTATCTTCCATGAAAGCTATTGCTTCTCCTATTCATAAGTGTTTGAAATTTCCCCATAATGGTGAAGTTGTTACTGTCAATCATAGTCTCTTTAAACCAGCTGAAAGAACTTCTAGTGTTCCTATAGATTACTTTTGGCCTAAACAATTCCAATCTCTTCCTCCGCGAAGTGATCATCTTTTCAAGTCTTATCAAAAGTGGAAAACAGATATGATCTTATCTCTAAGTGAACCTAGAACACCTAAACTTGACATTCCTATCATTCTTGAGAAGGAAGTTCTTCCTTTGAAAGATAAAACTAATGTCTTTCCTCAAGAAGATTCCCAACCCATCCCTATGGATGTGACTATGTCTATGCCTAATAAACTTCCTAAGAGTAGACCTATACCTCCTCGTCATGATGGACTTGGTCTTCTCCCTAAACCAAAAATTCCTCCTTTGTATGGAGCAGTTCCTCCTCCTTCTTTTTATAGAGAGAAGAGACCTTCTTCTTCTCCTATTATCCAGCCTAAGAGACCACAACCTAAACACCCAAGTGCTAAGGATGAGAACATTCCTCCTCCTCAGTCTTCTCCACTTCCTACTAAGACTAGATGAAATCGTTCTGCACGTGAACGCCGACGAAAACGTCGTCTTAGAGCTCAAACTTTGCAATCTCCAAAAACACCTTCGACAAGCATTATTCCATTTTCTCCTCAGCCGGACATTGAGCCTAAATCTCCTAAACATAAGATGCATGATGGTCTTGATCCTGTGCGAGTTAAAGATCCTATTTTTATAAATCTTGATGATGCTATAGATGAAAATGTTATTCATGATGAACATGTTACTCCTCTTGCTTCTGATAGTGAATATGAACTTGTTGATGTTGATAACCATTTATCTAACGAATTTTCTAAAGCACTTATCCTAGCTCCTAGACAAGAACAATGTGGCTCGGAACATGAACATAGCCCTTGTTTGGATCTTGTGATAGCTCCATCTGTTGTGTTGGATGTTCCTCCTCTAGCGTGTTCCCTGCCTTCCCGAAACATTGATCAGCAAGATCGGGGGGTAGATGACATGCTAGACTAGTTACATTAGCATAGCAGATTCTCTCCCCCTCTCTTTTGTTACTTCTTCTATATTGTATTTTCATTCTTCTATTTGTTGTCCTTAGTGTTGTCTACTTGAGGACGATGCAAAGCATTGAGATCTCTCGATCTCTCTCATGTTGACTCAAAAGACACATGTGTTCCCTTCTTCTAGGTGACCTTCCTTGATTGGGGAATGAAGAACAATTATGCATACATACATATGATATATATACATGAATTATC
This sequence comes from Cryptomeria japonica, assembly GCF_030272615.1. Lineage (NCBI taxonomy): Eukaryota > Viridiplantae > Streptophyta > Pinopsida > Cupressales > Cupressaceae > Cryptomeria > Cryptomeria japonica. Next base: position 645,121,224 of record NC_081415.1, on the reverse strand, counting down.
ATACAGCATACTAACCCCGAGGAAAGCGAAGTCACCTCATGCTTTGTGTTTTGTGTCTATTATCCTTGGGTTTATCTCACACTTGGGGGCTAAATCCTTGCGATAACGTGCTCCTTTCTCATTTCTTATATGTATCACTACGTTAAAACAATCACCCTCGGTGAGGCGTGTGCGATCGCTTTAACGTAGGGGGGCATACATCCCGTTCATATCTTTTCAAGATACTTGAAAATTTCTTGGTAAATTTAACCTTGCCTTGAAAATTTTTGATATCTTTCTTGCATGACTCATAGTGAGGGAACCTTACTACTGACAGTCATGGTTCTCCCTCGTGATCTTCCCTTTTACTTTGTCAATCGAAGTCGTAAGATCCTTAGTCCACTGGGGGCTTGGTGTATCTTGCCTCCTTGACGTGGTGAAAGTCTTTCAATGTTGTTTCCTTGTACTTTACCGGAAGTATGAGCGTACGCTTATACTCCCGCTAAAGTGGGGGCTAAATGTAGCGTCCTAAAATTGTGACACTTGCAATTTTGACTGCATTTCGGTCTTCACGATGGCGACGCAACATGCAACCTGAATGGAGACCCCAAAACTTGCTCGCGACACTGAAAAACTGCATTTTTCAAGTACCCTGGCCTGAACCTCCTTGCACCCTGATGTCCCGGGAGGTGGGACCAGAGCGCCCAGCGCCCTGATCCCTCAGGACCAGGGCGCCCAGCGCCCTAGTCCCTGGGTCCTATTTTGGGCCCGGTCTCCTAAGGGGCTCGGGTCTTTTTGTTTGCAATTTGGAAATTAACTTTCCCTGGTCGGCCTAAGGTCGGGAAAATCAGTCTATCAGCCCTAAATGACAAGTATATAAACTACATTTTTCTCTCTCATTTGGCATGAGGAGGATATGTGTACAAAGCGTGGAAATTATACTCAAGCATTCAAGCATTCAAGCATTCTTTCAAGCAATTGATCATTTCAAGTCTCCATTCAAGGCTAAGTGTTGCATTCAAGTCAAGGATTCAACCATTGAAGAGGAGATCATATACTACATGCTACAACATACAACATACAACATCTAAACCTTCGCACATAAGGATACCAACATCCTTAGAACAAGGTATTAGTACTTGTTTTACAGTCATTTACATTTACAGCTCTTGCTCATTTCTTGGTTAATTCCAAAACCGGGGTTTGACCTAAAGGCAAACCCCCAATCCCTAACCCCCCAATCGTCTTTGCTTTTCTATGTGTAGGTTGCAGGTACGCGGCTGAAATTGAAGATCTGGAATCCTTGTGCAAAGACGAACAGATCCCCCTTCGTTTCGCGGATTTTTCGGAGGACCGTGGCGCCGGGCGCCATCGTCCCGACAACTTTTGCTCAAATTTGCAGGACAGCGCCGTATCGACATTCTACTGCTAATTCCAGGTCCGCAGCTTCATCCTATAACCCGAACTCAGTTTATAAGCGAATCTTTATGACTTTCTATGCATGCTTAGCTTAATTTCCTTAACAACATTCTTTACAAAAGAGGGTAGCCTTGCTTTCCTACCCCTTGAAATTCATTTAGCATCCAATCTTGCATTGCGTGGGATTGGATCTTATGAGTTTCAACCCCTCTTTTGAATGTAAAGTCTCTCCCCTAAGTGAAAACCATCGAATCCTAGCGAACCTCCCTTCTCTCTCCTCGGAGTCCGAAGAGGGGAGAGCAACTAGGGTTCGATCGCGATTTTTCTGCTTTAGAGGCAGCCTCACCTTACTTTAATAATAATTCTTTTTGTCAATTTCATCGTCAACTTGGTCATGATACTGAGAAATGTTTTGAATTAAAAAGTAAAATTCAAGTCTTGATTGATAATAATACTATATTTGTGGCAGGTGTGAATGATAAGGGAAACAAATCAATAGCTCCTCATAATCAAAACCTTAATATTTTTACTGATCCTTTACCCTCTCATACCTCTAACGTGATTGAGACTGAACATAGCTCTTTCTCTCCCTCTGATCTTACTACCACGACTCCAAATTTGGTGACTATGGTAGAGAAACAAGAAACACCTAAGGATTCATGTATCACATTTGACCCTAGTGAGACCATTAGAGCACCTGATGGACCTTTATACATAGTTGCGAAGATTCAAGATAAACCTTGTCGTGGTGTGCTTATCGATCCCTCTTGCATGGTTAATGTCATCACTGAGGAGTGTCTTTTCACTTTGTGTTTGCATAAACCAATCTATGATGATACTAATGTGGTTGTTAAGTTATTTGATGGATTTTCTTGTCCTACCATTAGTTCTATCAGACTCCCTATTGAGGTTCACACTAAATCTATAGATGTCAACTTTGTTGTCACTCCTTCATTTGAACAATTTCATGTGAAGTTAGGCTACCCTTGGCTATCTTCTATGAAGTCTGTTGCTTCTCCAATACATAAGTGTTTAAAATTTCCCCACAATGGATAAATCATAATTGTTAACCATAGTTTATTTTGACCAGCCAAAAGAAGCCCAATTTTTCCGATTGATTACTTTTGGCCTCAACAATTTCAATCTCTTCCACCAAGAAGTGATGCTCTCTTTCAATCTTATCAAAAATGGAAGAAAGATATGATCTTATCCTTAAGCCAACCTCACACTCCAACACTTGATATTCCCATCTTTCTTGAAGATGAAGTTCTTCCCTTGACAGATAGAACTAACCTTCCTCCTAAGGAGGATTCCCAACCTATTCCTACGGATGAAACTATGCCTTCTCCTATGAAGAACAATAATATTCCTCCTAAGGTTAGACCTGTACCTCCTCCTCATGATGGACTTGGTCTCCTTCCTACACCAAACATTCCTCTTTTATATGGTGTAGTTCCGCCTCCTTGCTCTTATAGAGAGAAGAGACCTGCCTCTCCTCTTTCGTCCAACCTGAAATACCTCAACCTAAACCTCCAACTACCAAAGATGAGAATATTTATCCTTCAACAAATATTCCTCCTTTCATAAATATTCCTCCTTCTTAGCCTTCCGCTAAGACTCGATGGAATTGTTGTGCGAGAGATCACCGATGAAAACGTCATGCTAGAGCTCGTGAAGTTGTTTCTCAAACTATTCAATCTCCCAAAACACCAATAGTTGACATGATTCCATTTTCTCCTAAGCCGGATGTTGAACCTAAATCTCTAAATCATAAGTTGCAGAAAACATGTGATGGTTTTACTTCTATTCATGTTAGAGCTCCTCTCTCTATAAATCTTGATGAAGAAATAGGTGAAAATGTTATTCATGATGGCAATACAACACCTAATGCTTCTGATAGTGAATATGAATATGTTCATATTGACAAACATTTATCTGCAGAATTTTCAAAAGCCTTAATCATAGCTCCTAGAATCAAACAAAGTGACTTAGCACATGAGCATAGTCCTTGTTTGGATCTTGTGATAGCTCCATCTTCTATGCTCAATGTCGCTCGTCTGGCGTGTTTCCCGCCTTCCTGAAATAGTGATCAGCAAGATCAGGAGGTGGATGTCGTGCTACACTAGTTGCATTAGCACCGTAGATCCTCTACCGCTCTCTCTTTTCTTGCTCTTTTGTGACCGTTTTTCTATGTGTATCCATGTTCTTCTATTTGTTGTCCCTAGTAATGTCTACTTGAGAACGATGCAAAGCATTGGGATCTCTTTTGGGTCTCTATTATGTTGACTCAAAAAACACATGTTCCCTTTCTTCCAAAGTAGTTTCCTTTCTTTGGGGATTGACGACTATTATATGTATATATACATGATATACATGAGTTATCATACAACATATGGACCCCGAAGAAAGTGAAACTACCTTGTGCTTTATGTTTTGTGTTCATTATCCTTGGGTTTATTCCTTGATTGTGGGCTAAATCCTTGCGATAACATGATCCCTCTCTCTCTCTCTTGGGTGCATCCTACCTTAAAGCAATCGCTCCCGATAAGGCATGCACGATCGCTTTAACGTGAGGGCATACACTCTGCTCATATTTTCCTTCTTGATACTTAAAGTTACTTAGTGAACTTGACCTTACTTTATAATTTTTTGGTATCTTTTCTTTTTCATGACTCATAGTGAGGGGAACCTTACTAATTACAGTCATGGTTCCTCCCTTTTGATCTTCCTTTTTACTTTGTCAATCGAAGTCATAAGATCCTTAGTCCACTGGGGGCTTGGTGTATCTTGCCTCCTTGACGTGGTGAAAGTCTTTCAATCTTGTTTTCTTGTACTTTACCGGTAGTATTGGCGTACGCATATACTCCCGCTAAAGTGGGGGCTAAATGTAATGTCATTAAATTGTGACCTTGCAATTTTTGACTGCATTTGGGTCTTCACATTGATGAAGCGAATCCCTAAGCTTGATTGGAGACCCGAGACATGCTCGCACCTCCCAAAACATGCATTTCCTTGCACCTCGCACTGCCAGTTCTTGCTTTCTATCCTAAATTAGGGGCAGGACAAGGGCGTGGCACCCCTATCCCCCCTAGAATAGGGGAGTGGTGCCCTTCTCCTTGCCCTATTTTGGGCCCCCTCCACTCAAATCCTGCATTGGGCTTGTCAAATGAGAAGCAAGAAAATGTTTTCTATGTCGGCCTAAGACTGAAAATCGGTTACAAACCCTAATTGGCAAGTATATAAGATATTTTTTCCCTCCTATTTGCATAGGTTCAATAAGAGAAAGTAAGGTGAACAAGCATTATCGTCATTCAAGCATTGAGCACCTCAAGTCTCCTTTCAAGGCTAGGTATTGCATTCAAGTCAAGGATTCAACCATTGAAGAGGAGATCCCTATCAACATTCAAAGCATTCAATTCTACATATCCTTTCAAACAACTCTATCAACATTTCAATTGCATCCTCTCTTGAGGTTAATTCTACTTCAGTCATTTACTTTCATTTACTTGCAAGTAATTTTCATCATTTGGTTAATTCCAAAACTGGGGTTTGACTTGAAGGCAAACCCACAATCCCAACAACATTTCCTCTCTTTTTGTGTGTAGGTTGTAGGTGCGCAACTGTATTTGCAATTTTAAGCTTCATTTTCAAAGACGGAAAAACCCTTTTCAGAGCACAGATTTTTTGGAGGACCAAGTACACTTTCAACACGGTCCCAAAAAATTTCACTCAAATTTATAGGGGAGCTTCATCTCGGCATTTTATTGCTAATTCCAGGTGCACAACTTCATCCCGCATTTCTATCTCAAGTTATAATAATTTCTTTACCATCTTTACACTTAGTCTCAATTCACTAGAATTCATCCTATCCATTATAAAAGAGGGGTTACTTTTACTTTCCAAATTCATTGTCAATTCACTTAGCATTCAATCTCTTTCCATTGGTATTGGATCTAGTGAATTCAACCCCCCTCTTTTAAATGTAATGCATGAAAGAGGTTGAAGGGATCCTTTGTGAAACTTTCACTCCTTTCTTGAGGAGGGTGAAGCTTTCCACTTGATCTCCTCATCGCCTCTTTTTTTTTCACCATTACAGTTTCATATGTTTTGTTGAATACTTTTTAATTAGGTTTTAAAGTCAAACCAATTACAATATAGACATGGGTGTACATTGTCGTACATAACTTGCTTTGTATGTATTGAATTTTATTTTATTTTGTTGGAACAAGGACATCGATACCTAATGCATAGATATATATTTTTTTTAAATCTCTAATTTACTATTTTTTCTCACGAGTAGAACAGAGGACTTGATGTTCAGTGAAAAACCCATGTTCATTAAAAAATTATTTTTTATAATAAAACCAAAACATATTAAAATTGTACTTGTTGGAAAGTTTATTTTGAGGGCTACGATTCTACAAGTTGGTTTGTCAATTTGATTCCATTTGGACCTTCAACCCAAGATTTGAAAGTCAAAATTTTGAGAAAATTTGAAGAGGGTACAAGGAGAAGCCTAACCAAGGATGTTCACTTGAAGGTACCTTCAAGCAAACATCTTACATAACCTCAAGGGTGAATGTAGGACCATGGAGGGCCAACAAAGTCACAATGGAGAAAAAACACGATTCTTATTTTGTCGAACATACCAAATTCCACTTTTGACTTTTTGTATGGATAAAAAAAATTGACTTTGGTTTGTAAATACTAAACCAAAATGGATATTTGTTACCAACAAATATTAGTTATTAACAGAGATCTGTTTCCAAATGTCATTGTTGTGAAACCATGTTTTCAAAAATGGATATATGTTTGAATGAATATCCATTTTGTTTAACCTAAAAAAGTACAATTTAGTAAAATGTGCATAGCTTTTGTATTTCTTATCAAAATTTTGCTTTTTAATAGGCATTGGAAAAGTGATTCTGAGACCTACAAAATAGATAAAGTAATTTTATTACATTACACACCAAAAATTTATTATAATCATTTGAATCTAATTCTTCATTTTTAAACTTTACTCATAGTTTTGCATACAAAGTCTTTTTTTTTTCATTTTTTGCTCCCAAAAGAATCGAAACATTTAAAAAGTAGTAAATAATGAAACATTTAGATTTTATGTATTCATGACACAAAAAATTTCATATATCATCATAGAAGGTTTCCTTGTTGTCCATGATCTTATGCACACTTTTGCCCAAGATGACCTAGAAAAAAATGTCTCTCTATACCTTTCTCCCCCTCTCTCTATTTACTAAGCTATATCTCACTCTCTCCCCATCTCCATTTATCTCCCTTTCAGTCCATCTCTCTCCCTAAGTTCCCTTACTCTGCTACTATATATATATATATATATATTTGTCCTCTCTCTCTTCCTTCTCTACCTATTTCACTCATTTTCTCATCCCATCTATATCTTTCCCAAGTTATATCAGTCTCTACATATATCTCTCTTTCTACCCATATATCTCTCTCCCACTCTGTAATAACCCACCATAATTACCTTAACAAAATTGACCATTCTTTTTTTTTGTATTTAATTTAATCATTGTCATTGATTCAATCGCATACTTTGGGCATCCATCCATTTGGATTAGGCATTCATCCATCCGAGATGAGCATCTAACCATACAGGTTAGGCATTTGTCCATATGGGACATAAGATTTCATCTATCCAATACAGGATAGGCATCTACCCATACGGGGTAGGCATCTATCCAATCGAGATAGGAGGTGCTCTGGCCAGAGACTTAGACTCATTGGGACCATTCGGGTCCTGAGCCACTCACTAAGTACTACACTCTTCTAACAGAAGTGCACCGAGGTCAACATCCTTAGGAGTAATTAAATAACATAATACAAGCTTGAAATCCGCCTTGGAATTTGGCTTAAAGCCTCGGGAAGTCAAGTGAATCCATACGGGATTCCTTCTAAGTATGCATTGAATTACTTTTTCATTTAATTATTTTTCAAATTTGGATTCTTACTCAATCCTTCCTTACAAAGCCTAGACCCCACCCACGAACGCTTGAGTACGAGGGACAACTCCGTCCCAAGACTTCCTACATACCCGCTTCGACACGGGATCAAGGCGTAAAGTATGTAGTTCTATTTTCTACTCTATGGTTTGATGTAAACTGATTAGTGGGTACGCAACCCTTTCTAGGGTCAATGTCCCAGACAGTTTCTCTGTGGTTGCTACCCACGATGGTAGCGCTTAAGCAAAGGCTCAAGATGGCCTATTGCTTGTGGCCTAAAACAACTAGATCCTAATTCTTATCATAAGTGTCACCCTTGACCAATTGTCAATCGATAACAATTCTTCAAGATTAAGTCAATTTCATAAAAGCATTTCACTCATCATCCCTATAGGAGGGTTTACTATGGTTTAACTCAACGGATGTAAAATCATTTAAAGATTATCTTATTAGATTATCGATCCAAGGGGGATTACCCGCCCCTTGGATTTTTAACTTCCAAGTGTCCCTTATTACTCCCCGGCGATTTATAGGGACGATGTCACAGACATCATTGATGTAGCTTTATTAGGCGTTAAGTGCAGTAGTTCAACACGACAACATTACCCGTAAGCGTGACCTAGAGGCACCGTATATACCGAATGCTTCTAGGTTTTGGTTTCCATCTTCCTTTATTTAGTTTTCTAACTACGAGCTATGAAAACATCATACTTGGAAATAATTATGAATTGAATACGCAAAATTAGACATTGCAAAGCTCAGTTAATTGAATTAACTACTTGAGTCCAAGGGGTTGAGCTTAACTGGTTAAAACACTGGGTTCTCACTGTGGAGACCCAAGTTCAATTCCCAATAGGGACATTTGAAGTGGAATTCTAAGTTGTGACTCTTGGCCTTCCATAGGATGGGGAAGGTCTTGGGGTCAATCTAATCAAACAGAATAATAATAATAATTCAAAGATATGCAATGGGGATGGGGCCCCCTATTGTGTCCCCACTGGTTCATAGCTCCAGTCAAAAGCTATTCAGGCTTCGGCCAATTACCGATAAAAAAAATAAAAATTGAATTAACTACTTGATGAATTACATGGAATAAAACTCATAACTAAAATTATTTATTATTCAAAACTTGAATATAACTTGCATAATAATGACAGTTAGGAAACTTGCATAATAACAATTAAACGTGTAATTTGCATGAAGATGGGAACACCAATAATTGTAATCAATGTAAAGACATTTGCATGAAGCGAAGGTAGTGTAGGTTACATGTAAGAATAATCGCTTATAAAGTCTTTAATCCCAAAAAATAGAATCTAGTTTCAATTCATATTAATACGGATTAATTGCTAAATGAATCTTAAAAGATCTATAAATTTTAGTGTAATTTAATTCACAAATTATAAATTGTTAAAACTAATTATAATTCTAAAAATTTACTTAAGTTAAAATTTTTATTAAACTAAAAAAAAGAATTTTAAAAATTGTCATTGCCTTAAATTTAAAGTTAAATGGTATTAACAAAGGGAGTGGGAAGGGGCCCATGGTCCCATCATCACTGCGGGCGCAGGCCCACAATGATTAGGGGACCGCCATGGTCCCCCCCACTACCCTGCGGCCACTACCGTAGCAGTGACCACAGGTTAGTGGAGGGTACCATGGGGTACCCCTAACCTGTGGCATTTACTCTGCCCGTCCCTTCCCCACAACGGTCCGTACAGAGTACTGTTTCGTGCACCAAAACAAATGAGTTTACTTTGCATAATTTTATTAATACTATACATAAATTTATATATATATATATATATATAGTTTCATCCTAGAATATTAAATTGTATAAAGGGAAAATACATAACTAGGTATGTGTATATAAGAAAATATTAATGTAAGAGTGAGAATAACAATTTAATTCCAGGGATGAAAGAGTAACAGAGAAATAAAATAAACAGAGAATAATTTGCTCCAGATTTTCAAGAAGTAGACAAATGTTTATACAAAGCTCACACATGGGGATTTATATTCTATTTCCCAGCTAATATTCACAGAGAGGGAGATTTCTGAGAGGAAAAGAATAATATTTTTCACAGTGAATAATGAACACAACGAGGATTTTATTCAACTAATATTCACAGAGAGATCTAATAGGGAGATTTATTTAACTAATAATCACAGAGAGATTTATTTAACTAATAATCACAGAGAGATTTATTTAACTAATTATCACAGAAAGAATTATTTAACTAATAATCACAGAGAGATTTGTTTAACTAATAATCACAGAAAGAATTATTTAACTAATAATCACAGAAAGATTTGTTTAACTAATAATCACAGAATGAATTATTTATCTAATAATCATAGAGAGATTAAAGAATGAGGTTCAAATTTCCATTCGAAGAACCAGATAAAGGAATTAGAGGGAAGAGATAAAGATTAAGATTCAAATCACACAGGGAAGAATTTTAATCTCAGAAAAAGAGATTTTTAAACAATTAAAGGAATATGATTTTTTTTGCTAAAATCTTTGAAAAAAAACAAAAAGAACAAAAAGCAAGATCATGTGCATATTTTCTTAAGGGAATTAAAATAAATAAATAACTATCTTTTACATGCACTATATGAAAGCATTATCATTATTATTTATCCCTAAATAAAAGATTTAAAATCTAATAAAAAAAAATTCTTTATATAAAGGAAGATCTATAACTTTTTTTTTTTGATAATACAAATTCCTCATAAGTGAATGTGAAATAACAAGGAGAGAACCTGGTTTATTGAGCTTGATGTCAAATCCACTGGTTATCCTTTTGATCCTTCCTTGCAACTTGAGAGAAATCCTTCAAACAACAACTTAAAATTCCTGCAACGGAAAATGAGACTACCAAAGAAGATCTACTTCTAAAACTTGGGAAATTTCCTTCAAAACATAATCAACTCCCTTCTTTGAAACTTGCATACAATTTTATAAGAAAATTCTCTTAATTCCACTATCTAGAGAAATTAATTATGAGTGGGATTCTTTTCCAATATTGGATTCATGCAAATTGATTAAAAACTTAGTGGGGGAGTTACATGCAAGGTGGTGGAGATTCCTCTAGAAGCTTCTTATTCTTCCTACAACATGTGCCATAATTGGGAGTGGAAAATAAATAAATAAATAAAAATAATTATATTCTCCGAGTGTGTGTGTGTGAATTCATTTTTTTTTTCTTTTATAACATTCATTCCCTCATTTTAAATAGCTTAACCAAAATATAATAGAATTGTATTTTAAATCCAAAAGTGATAAAGGAGGGTTGTGACACACTCTATCCCTATCACTCTATTTTTATCTCTCTGCTAATCTCACTCCTCTCAATTATCTCCCCACCCCCCCTCTACCTCCCTCTACTTATACCTATTTATTACTTGTCTCTATCGCCTCATTTCTCTCTCACTCTTGCCCCCTCTATCTTTATCTCTATCTCCCTATAGATCTATCTTCATGTCTATCTATATCTCATTATCTCTAACTCTTTTATTCACTCCATTTGTCCTACTATCTCTATCTCTTTCTATGCATATCTGTCTCTACATCCATCTCCCTATATCTCTCTCCCTATCCATCTCTCTTTCTATATCTTCACCTATCAATATATTTCTCTCTATACAAGATTGATATATCTCTCTCCCTCTTCCTCTCTTGCCCTCTCTATATATCTCTCTTTCTCTATCTCTATCTCTATCTCCCTATTTACTTCCTCTTTGTATATTTCTAGCTCTCTCCCTCCATCCTTCTCTATATCCCCTCTATCTCTCCCTCTTTTTCTCTCCCTCACTATCTATGGCTCTCTATCTCTATTTATCTCTATATCACTCTACCAAACCTCTCTCTCTCTCTCTCTCTCTCTCTCTCTCTCTCTCTCTCTCTCTCTCTCTATATATATATATATATATATATATATATATAACAATTGAGCTTGATTATCCTTCTAATTTAGATGTTTATGTGATAGCTATATTTGGATCTTAGTTGTTGATGAAGTGTGTATGGTACCTTTCCCCTTTGACTTTAGTTGTTAGGGAGGGTGTGTGTGTATGAGTCGAAGGGATATATAGTGACAGAGATACAGAGTATAAGAGATATATAAATAGGTAGAGAGAGGGGGAGAAATGGATAGATGAGAAGTAGAGAAATATAGAAAGAGGGAATGATGGGGAGAGAAGGAGAAAGAGCGAGAGATATCTAAACATGGAGAGATAGATATAGGAAGGCAGAAATAGGGACTCTGTGTTTATGAGTGAGAGATATGGAGATGGAGATAAAGAGGGATACCGATATAGATAAAAAAAAAAAAGGGAGAGGGAGGAAAATTACTATAGATATAAGTGGAGAGATATATAAAGAAAGAGTAATATGGGGAGAGAGATGAGAGATAGGTTTAGAAAGAAAGAGGGGGAGATATCTAGAGATATATATGAAATGGAAGAGAGAGAGAGAGAGAGAGAGAGAGAGAGAGAGAGAGAGAGAGGAAAACTAAATTAAAAAGATGTGTACTTTCATATTGAAAGAGTAATATGGGGAGAGAGATGAGAGATAGGGCTAGAAAGAGGGAGAGATATCTAGAGATAGATATGAAATGGAAAAGATTGAGGGGGAAGAGAAAGGGAGAGAGATGGGTAGAGGGAGGGGGAGAGGGATAGAGAGCTAAATATATAGAGGGAGAGGAGAAAGAGAGAGGAAAACTAAATAAAAAAGATGTGTACTTTCATATTGAAAAAGCAGAAATATCAATGAAGTATCAAATGTTAAAATTTAACACTAATGTGGTTGCCAAGGATGGGTTGGGTAAGTAAAAGGTATTTCACAATTGAGATAATAGAAAAATATGTAACAATATAAAATCAATGAAGAGTTGGTCATCCCATTTAACTAGGAAAACAAAAACAATTCAAGAAGGTCATCCCCTTTTAGAATCAAATTGTTACTTTGATACTAAATGTTGAGAACAAGGTAAACATATGGTGCTCAAATCCAATTAGTACAAGTGATCAAACTATCATATAAAACATGGAGAAGCATAAATAAAACAACAAAAATACATAAAATACTAAATTTGAATGGAGAAATTCTTTCAAGAAAAAAAACTCCATTATTAAAGAGTTTTCAAATTTATGTTAATCCTAAGAATAAATATACAACAATTCAATCCACTCAATCTTCTTCAATCCATTCTAACTAACAATATTTCACTTGCACAACATTAGAAAACCTTTGTCACATACATTCAATCTAATGTTGACCAAAACCATTGTCAATTAATAACCCACAACCCACCATACATTAAAACAAGTATCCAGAACAACCAACTAATGACAAGATGCTCCACACTTTCCAATATAACTCCCATTATTGACTTTTTACTATGATCTCATTCAATGTCATTATAATAAATCCCAAATGTCTATCGTTCTTTATGTGTAGTCCAAATATCTAACCTTTTCATCTCTTATAGTTTTTGTTACCTAGGTATCATATTATAAGACCTTGGAACCATTTTCTTATTTTGCAAGAGATTTTTTTTTGTTCTAATAATCTCCAAACCAATCTTCATTTGGCTTATAGCATTTTTGGCTCATCAACATTTCTATTTTTTACTTTATTTTATTTTTTATTATTTTATCATAAAAATTAGAGCTTTGGATCAAAATTTGCCTCTTTTAGAAAATATTCAAAGAAAACAACATTAAACATAAGCTTGCACGTGAACAATACACCAATCCTAACATCTCCCTCTTAATCTTATTGGTTGAATATCTAAATTCTAAGACATAAATACACTTTTCTTAGACATCATATAAAAAATTAATAAAAAAATTAAACAAAACTTTGTTAATATTATTAAAATTTGTCAAAATAACTTAAAATATTTTATAAACCAAGAGTACTATACACCACTCATTAATCTAAATAAAACTACTAACTATATAAGTTCTCTATAATTTTCTTGTTACAAACTAATATAGATATTTTCAAAATCATTTGATTTACTTACCATTTGTTTTTATTTATCCTTTTCATTTATTATTCGAATTCGAGTAAATAGTTTTTTTCCTTCCATTTACAAATGTTTTATTTTATTAAATTGTTTATTAAAAAAATATTTTATTTTTTAAATAAAATTCAATTTCATTTTAAAAAATAATTATTAGAAAAACACTATACGTACATACATATATACTTGCTTATTTTATTAAAAATAAAAAAGATTGATTTTATAATTTTAATATTAATATATTTATTTATTACAAATTTAATATTTATAATTTATAGCAAATACAAACACTTTTAACAAGATTGTTTTATAATTTTTATACATTATATTTGTTCATTATTTCACTTAAAAAACAATTCTATTATTATATTATGATTAATATTAAACCATTATTAACCTGTTAATGGGTCTTCGAGGGTTGATCCAACTCTTTCTACAGAGAAGGTTAAATGGGAACCACCGAGCCAACAATGGATAAAGATCAATTTCGATGGTGCATCAAAAGGAAACCCAAGAACCTCAAGTGCGGGTGTGGTGGCGAGAGACAACAATGGGCTTATCCTATTCAAAGGAGCTCAGCAATTGCAAGATGGCACCAACAATGAAGCAGAGGTCCAGGTGGCCTTTCTAGCTACAGAACTAGCCTCAAACATGAAAGTCCAAAGGCTTCATTTAGAAGGGGACTCGCAGATAGTGATTAATGCAATAGCTAAAGGCAACACGCCATGTTGGAAGTTAAACAGATGGGTGGCGATGATTTAAGAGAAACTCAACACATTCGTAGAGTTTCGTGTCACGCATATTAGGAGGGGAGCAAATGCAGTGGCAAATGTGTTGTCAAACATTGGAAGTGAATTGGATAGTTGTGCGGCCAAATGGTGGAAAGGCGATGGTCGCATGTGGGAGTGGTACTAAGTGCAGTATTTTAAATAAATGTGCAGTCCTCAACTTGTTAAGCGAGTAAATTTGGCAATTACAACTGCCAAGATGGCGGCTGCTTGTTGCAGGAGTTGTCTGTGGTAGGTTGCACGAACGGAGGGAGGGGAGGATGGCAGGAAACCCTTTTCTTGATCTCATGGCATTAATGCCTTATCCTCCACACTCATTACCCGTCCTATTCGATGGAGGCAGAATCATTACCCATCCTATTCGATGGAGGCATAATTTATTACCTTTTGATCTACGTGCCAGAGTTTGTTTTGAAGAACAACAAATTTGTATCTTGTAGCTTCTATATGACATTGTTTTGTAGGAAGTGTTTTTTGAAATTGCAGGTTCACGCTGCGAATAGAGAAGAAGTTGGTGCCCTTTTTGGGCAAAGTATTGGATAAACGAATGCAAGGATTGTTCTGGTTTAAGGAGGAGAAGTTGTGGGCGGTAGCTCGTCTGATGCTTGCAGAGGAGGTGGCACATATCCATTACTGTTATCGAACTAACATGGAGGTATACTCTCTGATTCTGGGGTGGGCCTGTGAATTCGAACCAGAGGTGGAAAAAGTGAAACTCGCATTGGTCAAATTGATAGATGGGGATTTCTTGATTAACCTTGACTCAATCTTGGAGTAGGTGGTGTAGCGAGTTGACATTTGAATTAAGGAAGGGGACGACCAGGAGGAATTGCTCCTGTAGACACCTAAAAATGGTCAACGCTTGCGAAGTCATACTTTAACAATTGCGCATTGCCTCATTTTAGGTTTTTGTGTCGCATTAACATTTCTCCTATGTCACGCACTTGGTCTTTATCATTTGCGAACATTGAGTCATTCTTCTATATTCTTCATTCATCTCGCATTCGAATTTGGTCTTGTCGACAACATTATCCAGTCATGATTTTGATCGATTTTATCTTGTTGCATCAACGAGCATGCTTATTTGTCATCATTTTGGACATCGTCAATCCTAATTAGGGTTTTGTCCTCTCATCAATCTTATCATTTTGGACATCGTCAATCCTAATTAGGGTTTTGTCCTTTTTTCAATCTTGTCATCATGCGATCAATTTGTCATTCGATCTTGTCATTGTTCGATCTTGTCATTTTGCGATCAATTTGTCATTGATCGTGGTCATTTTCAATCTTGTCGTCTTGCAATCTATTTTGTCATCGATTCTTGTCATTGTTCAATCTTGTCATTTTGCGATCGATTTGTCATCGATCGTTGTCTGTCTCAATTATGTCGATTTGGATCAATTTGTCATTGTTCCTCGTCAATTGGCGCATTTCTCAATCAAATTGTTTATCGCATTGGTCATTTATCAATCCAAAATCATGATCGACATTAATTATCTTCAATCAGGACCTAATTGTCATCCTCGCATTGTTAATTCACCTTCTAGGGTTTCATGATTTAATCATTTAACCTTGTGCATCATTTCTTCCTTTAGGATTAATAAATTACTTATTTATCCTAAGTTTTCTCATTACAATTAAATATTCATTTAATTGGCTAATTATTCCTCTTTGTGAGTGAATTAATTAATAAATGAAAAATTATTGATTAATTCACTAATTTCTAATTTCATCATTTATTAATTCCTAATTTTCCTAATTCCTCCTATTTTCTAATTTTTCTAATTTCTTAATTCTTAATTTCAATTTCCTCCTATTTCTCTCCTAAATTTATGGAAATGACATAGAAATTTGTCATAGAATTTGTCATAAATTGTCATAAATTCTTGACATAGAAATTTGTCATGAATTGTCATAAGCCTTGCATAGCAATTTGTCATAGATATGTCATAATTTTGCTATTCTTGATTTGAATTTCCATTCGAATCACTATCATGCTAATTTGTTCATTTCTCCAAGTCCTCTATAAATTGGATGATCTTCATCAATCAAGGCTAATTAATAATTCTTATCAGACTATTGAACTTACGCTTCTAGTATTCTTGAATGTCAATCTTGCTTTCATAATTAGGTGTATGCACTTGAAGGTGAGATCCACAATAAAAACTATTTGAAGAGGAAAGAAGAACAATGGAGCCGCATGGAAGAAGCATCCAAATCGTCATCTGGTTTGCATGAATCTTTGCTTTTGAATGCTTTGTTTCTATTGAGTGTGCTTAGGATTAGATCATTGCAATGTGTGTTTGTGATTGAGCTAATAATGATTGGTATTTTAACTTGCTTGTGATGATTTCCTATTTCCTAACCTACAGCGCCCTTTTATTCATGGTCCAAATGATGAAATCAAATACCAGTGCCATGAACGTGCTCGTGTGGTATGGGAAGCTATGGAACTCTTTGTGAAATTAACTAGGGTGAATGAAGTACTGAAGGCTCTACATGTGGTGGCAAGGATGGAGGTTGGTAGGGAATTGAGAGATAGATTTGAAGAAGGCAAGGCCATACAACTACTGACAAGCTTGGAAGGCGACCCCGACTTCAAGTGCCTAGACTGCATTCCAAAAATGAAAGCTGAAGCGGCAAAAGGAAAAGCATCGACCTCCGAGGAGGGAAGGGAGGAGGCGACCCAAGGGGATAGTGAGTGAATGGCCTATCGACCAGTGTTTTTTAATTTGCTTCCAAATGATTTCAACCGTGCTACACGCTGTAAGGTAGGATAATTTACAAGTTGGGACTGTGGGGAGTATGGATTTCTTTCTGCCTGCGTTCATGCATGGTGATTGACTGCAATTTTTGTATTTTGAAATCTCAGAATCAATAGAATGAAAAAATATTTACCGATAAAAAAAATAAAGTATTAAATCATTATTTAATTATATTGTTATGTTTTCAAACTCTTTAGAAAAAAAACTTACTATTATTATTATTATACCATTATATTTTTATATTTCAATTAAACTCCTAAAAAACAAAAAATCTATTAAAATTGCATTGTTATTATATTATCATATCATTATATTTTTATTTTATACTTGTATTTTTATGTAAAGACACTTCAAATCTTTTATAACTCAATATTATTTCTAAACTATTATTATACTACTATTTATACTCTCCCTACAATCTTTCATAATTGATAATATTATTTCTAATCTATTTATTATACTAGTATTTTGGAATATTATATATATAAAACAATGTAAAAATATTTTTTGTTTTTATATAAGTTTATTAAAAATATCAAGAAAACCATCACAAACACATTTTTTATCCATATGTGAGTGTAATACCATGGAATACAAATAAATATATTTATTTACTAGCATACCTATATCAAATTATTATTATTATATTATTGTATCATTATATTGTTATTAATTTTTTAAAAGAAATGTTTAAAAAAATAAGAATATTAACTTATATAAAAATAATATTAAAAAAGAAATTAAATATTTTTTTGCATTTCATGCATTCAAGTGTTGCAAACACTTCAAATTAAATGCTTCTAGACATTTTTGCATCCATATGTGAGTATAATACGCCATCAGCATAATTACAAATTTAATATATGTTATTCAACCACTCAAAATGAAAAAAGTCATAATAGACAATAATACAAGTCAAAAACAAAACAGGTTTGGTATGCTATTTTTAACAAACAGAGAAAATACAATCTGAATGCACAAATTATGTTTTAAAAAAAGGGGAGAAATAAGTACCTGTTAAACATGTTCAGACAAAAGTAAAATGAAAACACATCTCACAAAAAGCAATTATTTTTTATACTTGTAATGGTTTCAACATCTTCCTTAGAGGGAGACTTATCAACATGACCTTTGGTTACTCTGAATAAACTATAAGTAGGGCTTACTTAAAATTGGTGGATCATCTCCTGATAAGGGGCATGACCAATGCGTTTGAAAGTAGTTTCTGTAGTCACCAGTTTATGGAGTACACACCGGATATAAAAACATAGTGGGATAAAGGCTATATAGCAGGACTGCATAACCCCCAAGTGAGTGGACTACACACCAGCTATAAAAACCATTTACATAAAAATCCTAGCCATGCATAGGGTACAACGTAAATGTCTGAAAGCATGTTATAAACCTTCAGTATATCCCCCGTGGATCACTCAGGGTTATGCCTAATCAAAGAAAAATTAGAATCCCTTGTCATGGATGCAATTATAACAGCACAGAGAAATAGAAATTGGACATAAATCACCACTGCGATATTTCCATTGTTCTTTCATTATGTGATGTAGCTTTTAAGTCACAAGCCTACATGTTCTCCAGATTCAAGATTTTGTGAGCCATTCTTTTCAATCTTTAAGGTTGTCTTGGGAGCAAACTTCAGGGATTCTTTGGTCATTGCCTGAGTACATGTTTAAACAAGAGAGCTACAGGAAATAGAGAAGATAAGCATTCATTGATCTCTCCATAAGCTATCATATCTGAAGAACTACCAAAAATAATGGCTTAAGCATACTGTTATATGCATAGTTATCTAATAAAAAAGATGCACAAAGAACCACACCTATAATTCACCTCAGATAGGCCCGACTCTGCAAAAAAGTGGCATTTTTAATACTCCATGTAACTTGGTATCTATAGCAAAACAAACTTTGGTAATGTCTTGGCATATGCTATCAGTAGATAAAAAGAAATGCATACCTTACGTAAAATATTGAATTATTAAATTGGTGAATAAGAAATAGAAATTGTAATTAATATGCCACAAAGGAGGATCGTGTTTGCATATAAATGTATGCATACACTTAAAAGTGTCTCTGAAACTGTGCTTCTCAAACCTTAGAAAACTTGAATTCTACATAACTAGGCAAAACCATTGAAATCTTAATGTTGGTTCTTGATTCATAAGCTTAGAGCAACACAAAAAATGAAATTGATCCCCAAGTTCCTGTTAGCTAGAATAAAGCTCTTAAATAAAAATGGAAGGCATAAAAAGATGAAATGTAGAGAGGGCATGAGTAGATTGGATACATGTTTCAAACTAATCTACAGCTGCAGAAACTTCTATTTAGACATTTTACTTTTTTTTATCATTCAATTAAATACTTCCCATAAGGAATCATTTATTCTACGGCCTTTCTCTAATGGGATATGGTAACAACACAAAGGACCCACCCATAGAGATGTTTGTGTGCTTTGTGTGAGACACGGCCTTGTGTGTTCAGTACCAATGTAAAAAGAAGAAAGATCACAGAAGCAACTCCTGGAAAATAGGTCACTGAAGGATGTCTAGGGTGATAATTACTAAACGTTGGTCAAAAAAATTGTACAAAAATTAAACATCTAAATAATGTTTCACTGTGAAAACTCCCAAAAAGCATCCTTCATGTTTAAAAAGGTTTGTACACCTTGCAAAGCAGCTAGCTTCATTTATTCTTTATGATATCTTAGATCTACAACACAAATGCATCTCATGAATGTGTGCCTTTCCATTATTTGAATTAGGATTGAGTACAGTTTCTTACAGGAATCAACTGTATTTTCTAAAAACCTACGTGCATCAAAGAGACCCTAAATCTATATAATCAGAACCTCTCCAAGCACAAGATTATTTCTAAAAAATGTTGGCTCTGTACATCATGGTCATTTCTAACCAGCGATGGGTCTAAAAGTCATGCTTTCCCACTTCCACTAAGATTTGAGCTCCAAAACCTTTCTTTGCACTTTTCAGTCACACTCAGGTTTGGGTCTGTTATCTTATCTTTACCTTTTGGTCCACATACTCTCTATGGTATAACCAACTGTAAACTAGTAGTCTGAATTCCTTAAAACGTTCTGTCACCAAGACCCTTGCAAGTCTCTATCAGTGCGGTATCTCAAAAGTTGAAACAAAAAAACAACATAAACATACTAATACAATTAAATTTATAACACCATGAAAACAAACAGCACACAAAAAAATAAAAGCAAAACCTCAAAGAAGGCTATATATGGTTCAGATGAACACTATTAGTATTTACCATTTGTAGTTCCACAAAGATATGCCGCTCTAAAATACGTGGAAGTTCAGACATGGATTAAAAAGTGCATTTATACATGGACACATTGTCTTTTAGTTTCTTTGGAGGATAGCAGTTCAAACTAAACTATTCGAATATAAATATAGGGTTACAAGACTATAGTGTCACGGGTAGAGAGTTTATAGCCTCTGATAAGATTCACAAGTTACAAATTTTTGCTTCATTTACAAAATAATTTGGAGATGATAAACTTCTAACTACGACTTGTTTACAAAATACTTGATAGATGAAAAAATATGCTTGAAATTTTGATTCACATCTTCCATGGAAATCATATCATTTGACAATCAATTGAAAATTCTCTTAAGAAGGAGCAAGTGTAGGACAATTGAGACTAAAAAGGCTTGCCATTGAATCTGAACACTAAAAGTAAAAAGACATATTAGAGCAAAGATATCAGCCGCATCTTTTATATTAAACTGCATCAATTTATTGTTTTGCATATGAAGCAAAATTTACAAAAGTTTTCTCCAACTTCTGTCCATGGAAAATGCTTCCTCCCTCACAAATGCTTCAAGAGTAAAGTATGTATTTGAAAGAACGATATGATTGACTACTTACCAAAGAAAATAAACAAAAAGTGGCAACTCAACCCAAAAATAAACAAAATGCGATTGATCCCACTTTACTTCATTAGATTTCAATTATGCATAACGGGTTGCTTCCATACACCTTCAACTCTATAGCTAGATTTATGAATTATAATACATATGCAAAATATAGAAGCTAACAAAGTAGTGTCATGTGTCAGACCACCAAATATTTTGTTATATTAAAACAGAAAAGTGTCTTCCAAAGCACTTCAAAGCATATTTCTAAAAATCCTAAGAGTTAAAAGTCCAAAATACAATTGATACATTAAAACAGAAAAGTGCCTTCCACAAAACTTGGAAACTAATTTTGAAAAGAAAATAAAAACAAAACTCTATCCACAGTTTGGAAAAGTTCCCAGATATTGTGAAACCTTGGTCAAGTCCATTAGAAACATTACATCTCAAGCCAACTCACAATTTGTGTATGAACAGACATTATGATACATTTCCTCAAAAAAACCATCCTTTGATGCTGTGTAATGACACTGGATTTGCACATTCCACTTTCAAAATGAATGCCACCAGCAAAAGGTTGCAGTACGAAAATGAGAAAAGAATTGAATTTCCTTGCTAAAGCTCATTTGAGGCAATTGAAGAGTAAAATATAAGCAGTTTTACATCAACTATTCAGGCAATGCAAGAGAAATCCTACATTTGAGAAAATCTAACATGCAACTTAATAAAAGCATATATATTACATGTATCTACCACTCATTCGAGATGAAATATTTAGAAATCAGCTTCTGTGAGATCTTCCTTTTGCTTAGCTATGTATTTGACTGCAAACTGTTTTCAGTCGCTTTGCTGCCTGCACAAATCCACTTATCACCTGAAATTCATCCAATTGCTTTGTGAAAGGCAAAGCAGTTGGATTGAATGTAAGTCAGAGGGGTTGGATGATCATTGCAATTGCAATACAAAAATGTATTTTCCTGAAGTTTACGTTTTCAAAAGTGTAGATGTTGTTTTAAGGAATTAAAATTGACATGCTCTAAAAAATTCTGCAAGATTTAACACTGGTGCATACTGCTTGAATAAAAGACTACTTGTAACCTATGAAGTTATTGTTAACTTCTATGTAGAAGGTGAATATTAAAAAAAGTATCAAAGAAAATCAGAAAGCAAATGGTAAACTATAACCTATGTTTCCAGGTACTGCAGGGTGCCCTCCTGTGCCCAAACAGCCTAACAGATATGATCCAAGTTCAGATCCCTGGCCCGCGTCAGGCATGGGTACGATCAGGGCATGCCCTGGGCCTCTCCATTCCCAATATAATGATTATGAAGGCAAGCAATATGATTATTATTGATTTGACATTTGTCATCATATTATCAATTATCACTATAGAAATTTTCTCAATTCTGTATATATTTTTGTGGATTTACAATATATATAGTCTGGAGAAAAAAATATCAGCAAACCATGGAACGAACTAGCAACATAGATGATAACAGATAAAAGAATTTGAATAACTAGCATGTTTGACTTCTCCATATTTTATCACTTCAAGATTCTGACAGACACATAGCAATAGCAGTGTTATAATATTAAATGCAAACTTGTAAGATTGTCAAAAAGAATCGCTTTTCATCCAAAGTTTCCAGCATGCAAAACCATGAAAATAGTTTCACTATCTACACTGATAAATATTTTAGTTGATAGCATGTGACTTTATCTAAATCAGACATTCTTCTACATACATTTGGTGGATTTTCTCCTCTGGTAACAGTAATTTTGACTTTGTGTACTTTAATTTAGGTTCACTTAATATGATTGCGCACACGATAAATAGTAAAATCCACATCAAATCTTGTGTTTTGTTTCTCTTTTAATTATAGGCCAGACCCAATCAGCATGACAAATCAATCCCAAAAAATCCCTTGCACAAGTTGACTGCAGAAAACATTTACAGATCTTTAAAAGGTGATATAATGTTCAAACCCCTACAATCCGTCTACAATCATGAAATAGCACTTTCTATGACGCCATGAATAATGATAAAATCCCCAAGAATTCAAGTAAATATCTTAAAATTCCTACGCAGTGCACAGTTAGAAAAAGGGCAAATCTTTGATCAGTTCTCTGATATATGTTAAAAGAACTATGTTTACTAGAACTAATGTTCTTAGCTTCTGTTTGGATTCGACAGCAACTTAAATAGCATCAAAAAAATTCCTTATTTTATGGTTGAGGGACCAGCCCAAAAAGGACAAGTCATATTGATGTTACAAGATCCTTGAAGCAAAAACTTTAAAGCAATCTAAATCCATATATTTAATTAAACTCAATTACCTGTGAAATGAAGTGCCTTTCAACAGCGCCAATCAATTGATCTTTTGAAGGATTGGGACTTACATCGACCTACAACAACACACAAACAGGGAAAATTGGGATATATGTAAAATTATTGAGAAGAAAAGATGTGGGAAAGTAGATTCCTAGGTTCATACCGACATGGTAATATTATACTCACAAGATTGAAGTGTTTCCAATATCTCCATAGGGCAGAGGTTTCCAATTTGCTGAGATCCACCTTCTGAAATCATTAGATCATTTGTCATAAATTGTGTCCATCAGAAATCATTAGTTCATTTGTCATAAATTGTGTCCATCAGAACTTAGGATATTTTATACAGTTTTATCCTTATATTATATATCCATCAGAGCTTAGTATATTTTAAAGCAATGCACGCTCTTCATTAATCACAAGCAGCATAAAAAACACCGTCTACCCTGCGGCTTATAAGATTATTTCTTACAAAGTTTCCAGATATAAAACTATCCTCAAGAATACAGATAGTTACTGAGTAACTTAGAGAATTTAGAGAAAAGGTATCTTTGTATTAATCACAGAATTGGGAAAACCATCTTAAACTTCTTAAGTTGGCTTCTCTACTTTATGGATCATAAGAGTATTTACTCATCAAAGTACAAGATACAATTCTCACTCGAGAAATGCATAGGCTGCAATACAATTTGCTAAACTATACCATCCTTATAAGTATTTAAGTCGTCAGCATTGTTATACATTTTTATGCTAATAGTATATATGCAGCAGTATGTGAAACTTTTTCAAGAAAAAACTGCATAGGCTGCAATACAATTTGCTATACTTTACCATCCTAATAAGATTTGAAGTTGTCAGCATCGTTATACACATTTATGCTAATTGTAAATATGCAGCAGAGTTTAGACTTTTTTAAAGATAAGAGATCTCTCCATTGATCCAAAACTAGCATTCAGAACAACATCCGAAAAATTCTGAGGCAGGCTTGTCTACTTTATGAATGATAAGGGTATTTTCTTACAAGGTCTAAAACGTAATTCTTCCCTCACAGAGAGAATATAATGCAATTTGCTATATTTTATAACAATCATAGGTTTTGAAAAAAAAAATGGTTTTAGGGAATCTACTTACCAGCATCCCTTGGGAATGAATGTTTGAATCTGTAGATTGCACTTGGCTACCATGGTTCATGCGGCTTGAACCTACTAATACACGAGGCCTTATTTTCGGTTTGCGAATCTTTTGAAAATCATCAGAAACTTCAATCACATAAGTAAACAATAATCAATGTCAGTAACCACAACAATATACTGCCCACAGAGGAGAATTAATATTTTTGTCAACATATACATAACGAGTATATCAAAGTCTTTTCTAAACTTTCCTCGTCATACTCAAACTCAATTAGTTTAGGAACAAGCCCAAAACCACATGATTGCACACAATCTTTCTGTCAACAAAATTATACTCACATTGTTGAATTATAATTTTTTTGTCACCAAATACATACCCATATTGTTAGATTTAATAGGTTTCTCAACACAATCATACCCACATTGCTGAATCTCAAGAAACCCATATACACATTGCTGAACTCAATTTGCTGCCATCTCACTCATATGCCCGAAATCAATTATTTTATAGTAGAACTCGTACGCATATGACTAAATCTCCAACAAATTCATACACGCTTAATTCAATATTTTTTTTCTCAGAAAACGCATACCCACATTTTTGGTTCAATTTTTATGATCAACTAATTAATACCCACATAGTTGAATTCAATTATTCTCTCAAGGAACTAATACCCACATTGCCAAATTCAATTTTAAGGGAAAAAAACTGAAATGGGTAGATGATAGAAAATGACCTAAATCCATGCTGCTGCTGTTATTGTCAGAAGAAGCAAATTCTGCCAATTTATCCTCCTCTTGTTCATTGGGTAGTTCAATGACACTCAGGGCATTTCTTTGCAATTTCACTTCTAATCCATTTGGAAGTACCTGGTGAACAAATTGATTTCATAATAATATCTGCATATGAATTGATGGGCATAAAAAAAGTCAAAAGAACAAAAACGATTTAGAAGGTATTATTACCAGCCAATGCCATCCTCGGACACCTGCAGTATTCTTGACAACAGCATGTAAACCAATAAGAAAAGACTTGGTCCTATTGTTTCCTGTTATGATGACTTTGGTGTTCTTTGGCAACCCTGAGGCTCCCCCTTCCTCCTCCCCGGATAGCAGAGCATCCTCCATTATTGTTGTGCATGCAACTTTACCAGATTTTTCTTCTCTATCAACCGAAAGGAAAAATAACTGTACTCCACCAGATGTATGTCGATGAATGTGTTGGGACAATCTCTTTTTCTTTACCCAAATAAATGGAGGAGGACAGCTACTGACACCAAAGGTGATTGAATGATTAGACATTTGCCAATGTTGGGATGACAAGTGGACGTTTCCACTTTGCCAAACCTAAAAATTAATCTCTAACACGTGGCGTCATGTTTTTATTTTTATTTTCAAAATCTCAAGGATCCTAAGCTCTTAACAAGTTCTAATTCATGCATGCACAAAGGGAGACATTTCAACAGGCTACAACCGGCAAAACAGCATCACATGCAAAAATGATAGCAGAAAAGCGAAAGATAAGACTCTATAACATAGTGAAAGATAAGACTGTATGAAATTCCTTTGGATTAATTGCTCTCCATTTTAAAGTATGCAATTTTATTGTATTTTTAAATTGACCTCTAAGTCTATTAAAAAATTATCTAGTGGGTCAATAGTTGTTCATAATTGTGCAATTTTATTGGTATCAATAGTGTTAATAAATTATTAATAATTGTTAAATAAAATTGACAATAGCATAAGAATTTAATAAAGAATGAGAAATATATATGTTATAAAAAATCAATTAAAAGAATACAATTAATTTATTTGTAAGAGTAGATTATGATGTGACATTTATTTGCTTTTTGAAATATAAGGACCCTAAACTCTAATGAGTTCTAATCAAGCATGGAGGAAGACATTTTGAAGATGATAGAATATTACAAATAATAAAAGAAAATAAGTAGAAGGAAATATTAAACAACAAAAATATTAAAAGAATATTAATTATTATGTTGTTAGCAATATATGTGTGATTGAAAATAAATATAATCATTTTTTCAAGTGTTGTTTAGGGCAAATAAATTCAAACAAGTGCAAAGTTGAGTTAGTAACACAAAATAAATAAATATTTTTTTTAATTGTCAAAGAAGGTACATGTACTTAGGTTTCGTGTTATAACCTGCATTCAAATCATATAAATCTAGTTTCTCATATTAGACCTGAGATAATGAAACTCTAATAGATTAAGATCAATGACTTGTCATAGTTATCTAAATCTAGTTTCTCCTCTTAGATATGAGATAGTGAAGCTTTGATAAATTTAGATAGATGACAATTATTTTTGCTTAATTTAATCCATCATATGTGGAAGTGATCTCTATACCTATGATTTAGACCTAGTATATATTAATTTAAACTTTGTAGTAGCTTTGATCCCCACACTTCTAGTATTCAAAGTCTTTCTCACCTTTTGATTTCTAGACTTGGTGGTTTGTAGAAACACTATTAGAGCTCATTATTCCAAGGATACAACTAACTTTGCCCCCTCCTTTTATTTTATTCAAACCATTGGATTGATTTAATAATTTTAAACAAATTGGAAGACATTCTAAGCATAAGTGTAGATGCATATGTTTGTTAAGCATATAGATATACTAAGAGGGGGGTAAATCAGTATATGCAAAAACTTAACCTCAAATATGATTTATCGTTAGCAAATTTTTTGGATCTTACTTTAACATTAAAACAACTATCCAAATGATAAACATGGAAACACACAAAAGAGAACACCAAATATATGTATGAAAACCCAAAAGGGAAAAACCACAGTGAGAATAGTTGCTTGGATCTATTTCCCAAATCTAGCCTCACAAAAATATAATAAAGAACTTACAACATGAAGTAGGTAGCAACCTATTGGAGACACCAATCCCCAATTATATTTGTAGGCACCAACCTACAAGAGACACTAATCCCCCAATCAAAATCTAAGCACTAACTCAACATATGAGACACCAATCTCAAACACACCAAGATATACAAAAGATAGATGTTATACAAACCTTCAAAACTCAAACTTCAATCTCTGTCAAATCTTATCTACATCACAACACTCACTCAATATGTATAGGATTTGCAACTTGATCCAAACACTGCTATAGACAACTTGCTCAACTTTTTCCACATCCACTACACATACACAATTACATCCTAGGAGCGAACCTAGACGAACAATATATGTGCATTACAATAATAATTGCATTCACAAGTTGGCCTAGAACACAATTACACCATCCTAAATTTATTAATCAAACGTGTAATAGGCCTAGTCCTAAAGTCCACATGTTGCATCTAAAGAGGGCACACGCTATGCAATACTCAACATAGAATCAACTAGCCCCAAGGAACATTGACATGCTTCCTCCAACATACACATGTTATCCTTCTCTAGCACATCAATTTGGAACATCAGAATAGTCATCCAACTAGCACATTGAACACTTTGTCACTCCTAACTTTATGTTTATTGAGGCTTAGCCTGTACAATTTTGGAATCTAACAATTCATATGTAGTTTGACTTTACTTCCAAACTACAAGCCATAATTCTCAACTATGGTAGAATAAAATATAGAACAAGTTGGTGCAAATACAAAGTCTGAGTAACAGACTTCAATAACATGTCGCAAACATTTTCAAATCACTTCCAACTACTAGAATATATGTATAATGATATTACAAATATTTTGTAATAGATATGGCAACATAACTTTCCCTAGTCCTTCCAGGATTCAAATGATTAGGCATGGACATCACATAAGTAATTAAAATTATTGTAACTATTAGACACTTGAAATCAAGTACAATTGCATTTAATTCTCATTTAATGCTTTGTCATAAAAAGCTAACCCGTTTAACATAAATGACAACACAATTTAAACATCATTCTCTTTATTATTTTAGTTTTTAAGGTAATGCTATTGGAATATGTAATAATGATATGTGAATTTTGAAAGGAAGAAAAGTGCATAAATGCTTCCAAACAATAACCTAGTGAGGCAAATTTTGCAATTTTTTCTTACAAATCTTAACTGTTATAGTAAAAGAAACACATGTAGAAAGAGATATTTAAAATGCATAGATTTTACCACAATGAGCACACGATATAGTGGGGAAAACCCTTTTGAGAGAAAAATCCCACTCTCCAAAAGCATGACTCTTTGTATTATTTATAAACAAAGCAGTTGCAATACAATTACAACACTGGGCTTCTTAAATAAGAGTGTTCTACAATAAACCCTACACTTCAAATAATTATGGGAGCTCAACTTCAACTACAAAATACTTCACATAAAATTTGATACAATAAGCTATATAAGACCTCCAATTTATAGAGAAACCAATCAAGGAGGCAAGCCCAAAATAGATGAGTCATCCAAAACCAAGTGACACAATTATAGACCACCTGTAAGAATGCAAAACACATCATTGTCTAGCCACTTACACATACCTCCAAACTTGGGCACCCAAAATTTACTATTATAAGGTATGACAAGTGTTCTTACACACCTAACAACTATCATAACAACAATCATGGCTAACAATACTTGCAGATGTAAGAAATAATTGTCATAACTAACTATTAATAGCTCATCTTCTTATAGTTTTTCATAACCCAGCTTGGGTGCCTAACTTATCCATGCAAAGGTGTCTCTTTGCATTCATTCATTTTATCATAAAGTTGGATTCTTATATGTCATAACTTGTCATAAGTCACTATAGCCTCTTATAGACTACCTAACACGTCAACACATGTCAAAATAACTCTTCCACAAAATAATTCCTAGCTCCTCATATGAGAGAAAAAAAAATCCTTGTCACATATCATGTCACCTCCTAGTATGATGAAAACCTCTTGTGTTATGTCACACAAGATGACAAAATAATATGTGCAAAAAAATATAATATAAGCATTAAATAAATAAATTAATGCTAGGAAATACAAAGGTCGATACCCCTCAATTCCCAACATTAGCCCACTTGTTGAACACCTTAGTAGAACCAATATGAACAAGATTTAACAACTAGGGGATGAGAGGCCCATAGACTTCAACACACCATCTGAACCCATAGACTTCAACACACCATCTGAACTTCTCTATGCTCATAGGTTTTATTAATGTATGAAAATCTGGCATCCCTTGAATCCCTCTAGGACTTTGTTTTCACACTTGATCATTTTTTTTCTTAGGACACCATGGGATTTTCTCTCTCATGAGGCACGGGTCTTCCTCTTTGAAGAAATTATAGTTTAAGTTTCACTTAGAGTATGATGTTTTAATGGAAACTCAAAAGGTAATGTGGGGTCCAAGATCCTGCAAGGTGCAATTTCAAATGCAAGAAAATGTAAGACAAAATTTCATCCAAGGCACGAGAAGTTTGGAAAATGGTCCAATTTATTGACTACTCTATGAATAGGAAGCAAACTAACTAAATCCTAACTAAGCTCTAGGAAAATAGGAAAAATGAGAAAGAAACCCAAAACATAAGACAAAGGAGAAGAAAAGAAAGAACATAAAAATTGGGTAAGAAACTTTACCTAGTTCTGAGGCTCAAAAAATAAAATTGAAAAAATATGCGATGATAAGGACAAACAAATGCAACAACAAGAACACAACCACAAAGCAACTAAGACACAAAGGATTCAAATTCTCTAAAAATGTGATCACTTGAAAGCTTCTTGGTCTCTTTTGGATGCAAAGTGGTAAAATGAGACATAAGAACAATTTAAATAGACCTTTTTTGAATTTGATAGACTTCCATTAATGTGGTGGATGAGGTCCATGCATTTTTCTTTCCTCTAAAATCTAAAAATCTCATGAAATACTAGTCACAATGGGGGAGAGATGGAACCCAAAACAAATAACAATCTTAGGATTAGATCTTAAGATGCCTATGAGTTCTTAAGCCCAATAGAAAAGTGTGAAAAAAAAAAAAAGGTGAAAAGAGGGAACTTTGGAAAGAAGAGAAAAAGAGGGAACTCTGGGAAGAAGAGAGAACATAGGATTAGATCATAGGATCCTCTTTGAGCCTAAAATCTCAAAAATAAATAAAAACTAAAAAAAAGGTGGGGGACTAGGAAAGAAAGGTAAATAGGAAAGTCCTAAGATCCCTATGGGATCTAAAATCATGAAGAGTGATAAAGAAAATAATAAATAAAGTAAATAAAGAAATAGAAAGAAAGGAAAATAAAAACAATGAGAAAAAAATGAAGTAAAGGAAAGAGGGAGCCCGCATTTTGGCCAGCAAAACATGGGGGTGTTGCATAGAAATACCCCTACTTATTTGACTAAGCTAAGACAAATTTTCCCTAAGGGGGGAGAATGTCACATCCCCACAA
This sequence comes from Cryptomeria japonica, assembly GCF_030272615.1. Lineage (NCBI taxonomy): Eukaryota > Viridiplantae > Streptophyta > Pinopsida > Cupressales > Cupressaceae > Cryptomeria > Cryptomeria japonica. Next base: position 645,090,510 of record NC_081415.1, on the reverse strand, counting down.
ACTCTATAGTTTTTATTTTGTATTATAGCATCATAAATTATACTCACTTACAATTTCATCCTCACCTAGGCCTCACTTTGGCGTTATGGCTTCTGATGTCTGATTACGGAGTTGATTCTTCTCACACCATATTCCAAAATCACATTTTCATCACCTTTCCATCTCCCCTCTCATTCTAGAGTCTTGATTTTCAGGACCAATGCAACCCATGCCTTGGTCCTCCTATTCATGTCCTAAATTGGGGCCTCACAATGGTCATCTCAAATGAGTAGAAAATTTGATCCCTGTAGCATCCTAAAATTGCACCCCTTTGCAAATTTGACTGCATTTGGGTCTTACCTTAGCGTTTGCGCCCCTTGTCTTTCTTAAGACCTAATTATTCTCATGCCCCTTCCATATTACATTATTTTTTGACATTTCCTATTCATAAGGCACTTGATCATTGCCACGCCATGGTCCCCCTCATTTTTGGGGCCCCTTTAACCTATTTTCACATTTCAAATATGAGTGGGAATTCCCTCTTCATGTTGGCTCATGTTGGAAAATTAATCAATTTTCCCTACGGGAAGGTATATAAAGAGGATTTCCCCTCTCATTTGAACAATCCATGACATCCAAGAGAAAATTCAAGCACACATGAGATCAAGAATTCAAGCATTCAAGAGAAATTGAGCATTCTCAGTCTTCCTTCAAGCCTTGGAGAAGCAATAAATTCAAGATTCAAGCATTGAAGTTGAGATCTACATCCATTTCATGAAACCCTAATTCCATGTGGAGGCAAGCAAAACTTCACAAGGAGGTATAATCATTCAATTTTCAGTCATAATTCAACATCTCCCTCAAAAGGAGAACCTTTCATTACAGCCATTTCAATTACATCTATTTCAATTTCATGGTTCCAAAATCGGGATTTGACCTAAGGCAAGCCCCTATTCCCAACCTTTTTCCCTTTTTTTCTATGTGCAGTAAATGGGTACAGAGTTGTACTTCTCAGAATAACTTTTTTCGTAGAGACAAATCAACCCTTTTCAGCGTGTGAAAAGTTCAGAGGACCATGGTGTCATGTCATGGTCCCATATTTTTAGGATATTTTTCAAGTTTCAGATCCAACTTGGCATATACTATTCAATTCCAAGTGCCCAGCTCAATCCTGCATCTGTAGCTCATTGTTTTCTCAGTTTTACCTTCAATTTTCAGCACTTTACCTTAAATCAACATTTCAACTTACAAAAGAGAGGAAAAATATTCACAAAATTAATCCAATCCATTCAATATTGAGACCTTATCTGATTTGTGATTGAATCAAGTGGATTCCCTTCCCTCTTTTGAATGTAAAGGCTCAAAGTGAAATTGATTAGGTGATTTCTCCCTTCTATGTTGCAAATTGCCAAATCCAAATTTCCCCTTTACATTTTGGTGAACCTAACGTGTCCTATGCTTAATTATGATTTTTGTTCTCAAATTTGAGTGTGTATGCAATTTAAAATTCAAATTTTCATTTACAAGTTTGGTTTCCTTGCAAATTTTAAAATTTTAGAGGTTAACTTCATAAAAACCCTAATTTTTAATTTCAAAATTGAGCTTGTGAATTGCATAATTTGGATTAATTGTTTCAAATCTAATTGTTTTTCAATTTCAAAATTCAAATTTTCACTTGCAAGTCAAATTGAAAATTAAGAGGTTAATTGCAAAAACCATAATTTTCAAAAAAATTCAAAAATTGAGCTTGTGGGTTGTTTAGATTTTGTATTTCTCTGTCTCAAATTTGGGTGTTAATTTCAATTCCAATTCAAAATTGCAATCTTGGATCAAATTTCAAATTTAAATTTTAAAATTAATTGGTTAATTACAAAGACCCTAATATTTAAATTTAAATTAATCTTATGTGTTTCTCAATTTTGGATTCATCATTTCAATTTCAACCTTGGATCTATTTTTAAATTTTAAAAATTAAGAGCTTCTTTTTACAAGGCCCTAATTTTAAATTTAAACTTTCCTTTAGATTGTTTAAAGTTTAAAATTTCTAAATTAAGAGGTTATTTTCAGCCCTAATTTTAATTTTAAATTTTTATCTCGTAGTGGGTAATTTCAAATTTAAACTAAGAGGTTATTTTAGTACAACTCTAATTTTAAATTTCAAATTCCTAGGAGATTGCATAAATTTTCACAATTATTCTTTACCTCTTCAATTAATTTGCTTATTTAATTAAGTAATCATTTTTATAAAATTTTGCATTATTTAATTACAATACAAATTTCCCTCATTTAGTGTATGAGTTTTACTACTATTACTCCAACCTATAATATCCATGTGACAAGAAGTTGTAGAATTAAGGCTTCCCAAGGTTTAATTACCAAGGAGATGGAGACTAATTTGGATAACTTATTTCATGAGGATGTTAGTGGTTCTAGCAATCCTTCAAATGTCCATGTTTATCCTCATTCTTTCCATATTTCTCATGATGTGGATGAATCACTAACTAGAGTTTCCGTTGACCAATTCGAGAAGATTGACAATCAATTTAAAAATCTTCAACAATGGATGAATCAACAACACCCAGAAAGTGAAGCTCTCCCATTGATTGAAGGATTGAAAAGAATGGTTCAAAGTGATAAACTTGGTGTTGATATCTTGCATGGTATTTCTCATATTGTTGATTCCAATATCATGCCTATGAAGCTTTGTGCTAAAGTCCTTGGTTATACACAACCTCCTAGTCAAGTTAATCATTCCATTCCTTTGACTGCCCCTATGGCTAGTGCTCCTACATTTACATCAAACATCATGGCTATCTCTACTCAAAATGTCATGCCTACAAGTGTTAGTCAAAGGGTCAACTTCTCTAATCATAATTCTTTCATTCCTCCTACCGCGAGTCTTCCATTTGTTATCCAGTCCTCTCCAATACCTACCTATCATAGTGTTCCATCGCCTTCTTATAACAATATCCCTCCTTGTTCTCAACCCATTCTTTCATTCAACAATGTTACTCCTCCTTCTCAATCCAACATGTCCAATTTCAATCCTTCTACCAAAGCTACAATCAGTAGTCTAGTCCAAACAGTGTCTTCCTTACAACAACAAATAGCTTCCATGAATCAATGTAAGTATAATGTCCCCACATTTGATGTAGTGAGCCCATTATACAATGACATTGTCTGAACTGTCCCTCCTAAACATGTGGAAGTCCCTCAATTAGAGCTTTATAATGGAAAAGGTGATCCCTTGACTCGTGTGAAAACATTTCAAACTTTGTGTAGTGACTTTGCTCATGACCAAAGATTGTTGGCTAAACCGTTTACCAGAACATTATGGGATAAAGCTTTGCAATGGTATTGTTCTTTACCTCCTTATTCTATAAATTCTTTTCAACAATTGGCTAATGCTTTTATTCAACAATTTCACAATAATATTGGTCCTAAAATTACTTTGATTGATTTGATGCATTGCAAACAAGGCGTTAAAGAAAAAGTGACTGATTTTATTGGTAGATATAAACATTTGTATTTTGAAATTTCTTTTTCTTTGTCTGATCAAGATATTCAAAGTTTTCATTTGTAATTTGCAAAAAGATATTAGGGATAAACTTCTCTTTTCTGATTTTACTTCCTTTACGCAGTTGTGCACATTACTTCACAATTATCAGCTTACTGTGAGTCAATTGAAACAATCATCTTCAATGGCTCTGAGTGATAAAAGTGAAAGTGCTCAACAACCTTTTGCAAAGTTCAAACCAAATAAGGGATTCATCAAATTCAATGACAACACTCAAGTACCAGCCACAACAATAGGTGTTTCTTCTTTGTCCAAATACTTTTAAAAAGAATTCACTCCTCTTAATGAATTTTTGCATAGTATTGTGTCACAATTGTTACAAAGGAATGTGTTGAAACTCCCCTTATTAAACCAATTGACACAACTAAGCCTTTTCTAGCTTCCTATGATGCCAAAGCCTTTTGCCAATACCATCATCAACCCGATCATGACACTGAAATGTGTTATTCATTGAGAAGTAAGATTCAAGACTTGATTGATAACAATACCATATCAATGGTTGGTGTGAATGATAAAGGAAATAAATTAGTAGCTCCTCCTAATCAAAACCTTCAAATTTTTGCAGATTCTTTACCTTCCCATTCCACTAATGTGATTGAGACTGATCCTCTTGCCTTCTCTCCTAATGATGTTGGCCTTGAGTCTAATAATGTGGTGAACCTTGATAAAATTGAAACTCCTAAGGATGTATGCATTACATTTGATTCTAGTGAGACAATTAAAGCACCCAATGGCCCACTTTATATAACTATGAAAATCAAAGACATACCTTCCCGAGGAGTGCTTATTGATCCAGCTTGCATGGTAATGTGATAATTGAAGAATTTATTTATACTTTGCAATTGCATCAAGTGACATATGATAAAATTGATGTGATAGTTAGAGTTTTTGATGGCTTCTCTTGTCCTGCTATTGGTTCTATCACACTTCTTATTGATGTTGGCACTAAATTCTTAGATGTTGTCTTTGCTATCATTCGTACATCCGATCAATTTCATGTGAAGCTGGGACATCCTTGTCTCTCTTCCATGAAAGAGATCACTTCTACTATTCATAAGTGTTTGAAATTATCTCATAATGATAAAATCATAATTGTTAATCATAGCATATATCAATCTACAATGAGGCATGGAGACGTTTGTCTCGATTATTTTTGGTTCAAACAATTCCAACCTCTTCAACCTATAAGTGATGCTCTCTTTAAATCATATCAAAAATGAAAAAATGAGACGGTTTATCCTTGAGTAAACCTAGAAATCCAACACTTGGCCTTCCTCTTGATGATCATATACCTCTTCTTGAGGACAAGATTATTCTTCCTCCCAAGGAAAGAAATAATCTTCTTCCCAAAGAGGAATCTATTTCTTCTCCCAAGAATGAGTCCATTCTTCCTCCCAAGGATAGAAGTGATCTCCCTCCTAAGCATCAATCTATTCCTCCCAAGGGTAGACCTATTCCTCCTCCTCATGATGGACCTGGTCTCCTTACTACACCTCCCATTCCTCCTTTATATGGTGCAGTTGTGCCTCCTACATCTTACAAAGGGAAGCAACTGACCTTTGCTATTGTTTAACCTAAAAGAAATTCTCCTATGCATCCTTCCTTCAAAGAAGAAAAGAAGCCTATACCTGATGAACCTAAACCTTCACAACCTTCAGCTAAAACCAAAAGAAATTGTTGTGCAGGGGAACTTCAATGGAGACATCACGCGAGAGCTCGTGAACTTGCTTCCCAAACCATTTCTTCTCCAAATAAACCCACTCTTTATATAATTCCATTTTCTCAACCTTCTCCTAACCAAGATGTTTAACGTAATTCTCCAAGATGCAAAATGCTTAAGGCAAATGATGGCTCGAGTTCTACTCCTATTTAGAGCTCATATTTTTGTTAATCTTGATGAAGAAATAGGTGAGAATGTGGTTAATGATGAAAATGTTGATCCTAATATTTCTGATGATGAATATGAATATGTTCATGTTGACAATGATTTATCTGAGAAATTTTCAAAAGCATTAATCCTAGCTCCTAGTAACAGACTTTGAAGTGACTCATCATTAGAGCATGGTCCTTGTTTGGAAATTGTGATAGCTCCAGCTACTATGCTCAATGTTGCTCCTCTTGTGTGTTTTCCACCTTCCCGAAACAATGATCAGCAAGATTGGGGGTCGAGCAACATGCTTGATTAGCTTCATTAGCACCATAGATTCTCTCTCTCCTCTCTTGCTTGTTTGTGATCTTCTTCTATTTCTCTCTCAATTCTTCTATTTATTGTCCTTAGTGTTGTCTACTTGAGGATGATGCAAAGTGTAGAGATCTCTTTTAGGTCTCTCCTATGTTGACTCAAAAGACACATGCGTCCTTCTTCCATGGTGATTTCCTATCTTTGAGGGATGAGGATAATTCTATGCATATATACACATGATATACATTGGTTATCATAAAAAGCATACTGACTCCAGAGTTAAGTGAAACCACCTCATGTTTTGTGTTTTGTGATCATTATCCTTTGATTTGTCCTCTCTTGGGGGCTAAATTATTGTGATAACGTGCTTGTCCTTTTGGGTGTATCCTACCTTAAAGCAATTGTTCCTGATAAGGTGTGCTCAATCAATTTAACGTGGGGGCATACACTCCGCTCAATGATTCTCTCTCTTGTATATCTTGATACTTAAAGTTACTTAGAAAAAATTGTTCTTTTCTTTGTAATTTTTCGTATTTTTCTTTTCATGACTCATAGTAAGAGAACCTTACTAGTTTCTAGTCATAATTCTCCCTCTTTATCTCTTGTGATCTTCCCTTTTGCCTTATAATATGAAGTTGTAAGATCCTAAAGTCCACTAGAGGATTAGTATGTCTTGCCTCCTTGATGACTTGGTGAAAGTTTTTCAATGCGAACACTTTGTACTTTACCAAGAGTATGGTTGACTTCATACTCCCGCTAAAGTGGGGGCTAAATGTAGCATCCTAGAATTACACCGCTTTGCAATTTTGACTGCATTTGGGTCCTTACCTTAGTGTTTTTGCCCCTTGGCCTGCTTGGGACCTAATTATGCTCATGCCCCTTCCATATTGCATCATTTTTTGACATTTCCTATTCATAAGGCACTTGATCCTTGCCCCAAAATAGGGCAGGACCAGGGTGTGGTGCCCTGGTCCTCAATAGGACCATGGTGCCACGCCATGGTCCCCCTCATTTTTGGGACCCCTTTAACCTATTCACATTTCAAATATGAGCGGGAATTTCCTCTTTGTGTCGGCTCATGTCAGAAAATTAATCAATTTTCCCTCCGAGTAGGTATATAAAGAGGATTTCCCCTCTGATTTGAACAATCATGACATCCAAGAGAAAATTCAAGCACAAATGAGATCAACCATTCAAGCATTCAAGAACAATTGAGTATTTTTAGTCTTCCTACAAGCCTTGGAGCAACAATAAAGTCAAGATTCAAGCATTGAAGTGGAGATTTACATCCTATTTCTTGAAACCCTAATTCCATGTGGAGGCAAGCAAAAATTCACAAGGAGGTATAATCATTAAATTTTTAGTCATAATTCAACATCTCCCTCAAAAGGAAAACCTTTCATTATAATCATTTCAATTACATCTATTTTAATTTCAAGGTTAATTTCAAAACCGAGGTTTGACCTAAGGCAAGCTCCTATTCCCAACCTTTTAACCTTTTTTTTTGTGTGTAGGAAATAGGTACAGAGTTGTACTTCTTAGAATAAGCTTTATTCACAAAGACTAATCAACATATTTCGGCATGTAGAAAGTTTGGAGGACCGTGGTACTGCATCATGGTCCTGACTTTTTAGGAGCTTTTTTGAGGGTCAAATCTGACTCGGCTTATACTGTTCAATTCTAGGTGCCTTGCTCAATCCCACGTCTGTAGCTTACTGTTTTCTTAGTTTTACCTTCAATTTTAGCAATTTACCTTAAATCAACATTTCAACTTAAAAAAGAGAGGAAAAAGATTCACAAAATTAATGCAATCCATTCAGTATTCAATCCTTATCTTATTTGTGATTGAATCTGGTGGATTCCCTTCCCTCTTTTGAATGCAAAGGCTCCAAGTGAAATTGATTTGGTGATTTCTCCCTTCTATGTTGCAAATTGCCAAATCCTATTTTCCCCTTTACAATCCCACGTTGGTCTCTTTTGAAAATTAATTTGTTTTTAAATAGTTAAGTATAAAAGGAGGTCTACCCCTTTCATTTGAAACCTAACTTTTTCAAGAGGCAAATTTATGATCCTAATTTAATTCAAGTGAGCAAGCAATCAGTCATCCATCAAGCATTGGAGCAGAAGTGAATTCAAGTTCAAGTATTGAAAATTCAGAAAAGTAAAGAGAAATAAATCCGTCCAACGGTGAAAACCACTTCGGTGGCGCCCTAGGCAAGTAGCATGGTGAAAATCGGGTTACTGGCACCATGTGTAGAGACATTTCTCTTCCCTCCTTCAGGATTCAATTTCATCCTTTCACCTTGCACACACTCACAGCCTACTCCTCCATAATAAATTTACCCATTCCCATCATGTCTTTTTATTGATCTACCTAAGATTGGTTAGACATTCATAATAAACTTCCCTTTTCACCCTTTCCTTCCATAATAAATTAGGTCCAATCTACAACTAGGGAAAAATCCTAAATCTAGTGATAGAAGTGGAACCTTGAGCATCACATATTTTGAGTCTTTTCATCCCTCTTTCTTTTCGTGCACAAGTTGCAATAAAAGATCACTTGCATCACCAATCTGTAATAAAATTTCATCCTTTATCAGGATAACAACATTGTGACCAAATCAAACATGTTAACATATGTGGCAAGAAACACAAATAACTTGAGGATTCCATTGTGTGTTGGTGTCAAGTCTTGGTTTTCTTTTGATTTCATCTTTTAAGGTGACATGTATTTTAGCTTTTCTAGGATGTCTCTGACTAGAGATTATATCTCCAGGATGTCTTTGACTGTAAAGGCGAGGATGGGGCATGATTCACCTACTATTTTTGTTGTCTATGGATTGTCTCTTAGTAATTCTATGGCTTGTCCAAGGATATGAGGACACTGTGAGTCTAGTGTGAACTAGGACATTCCTTGTTTGTGACTATCTGATCTCCATGCAAATGGGTACACTGATTTTCTAGGTCAAACCTATACCTAGATGGTCATAACCTATTTGACATAATAAAGCTCAATGATGATAATAGCACAAGAATCTCTTTCACTTCCATATCTTCTACTTTCCATCCCTTTTTTTTGCTATCCCTACTCGAGTTCATGTAGCCTTCTATCAAACGACTGAGTATAATGATACTCCAAAAAGATCTGCATTTCATATAGCTTTCACCTACATCGTTACATGTTAGCACATAATACACATGCATTTATAAATCATGATAGCATCACATCATGCACACACTACTAATTAGTATCTAATAATAACCATTTGTAGTCTCATATAAAACATAAAAAGACAAAAATATACATCATGCATCTAATCATAATCATATACTCATCTGCATTTAGTACATATAAACCCCAAAAAAGAACAAAAATATATTGCATTTCATCATGTACATATTTGCATCTATATCATAAGCATCATAAAATCATCATAAAGCATATAGAACATCACATAAGAACACATGCATATAGCTTCCGCAAGGATGGATCATCTCATATACATATATATCAAAAAATAATAAGTGTCATGATACAATGATGTCAAAATCTCATATGGCTACAAAATCACCCAAAGGTGTCTACATCATCATACAAAAAATGATACAAAATGGGATCCAAGAGAGCTATGATGAAGACCCTCCCTCGGAGCCAGTTGGCCTTGAAGGAATCTAAGCTCTCGAAGAACCAACCCCTAGATCATCTTGTTTGTCCCCTCCTGCAGACCCTGTGGAACCATCTTTTCATCAAAGAAGTTAACAATCTTGTGTTTGCCCAAATCTTAGGCATATACATAATGTGTCTCAATCCCATCACCTTGATCATGACATGGTCCTCAACAATCGAATTTGTCTATAACCTTTGTGTCATTGGGAATCGCAATCTAGGGAAAGTACTCATGCATCCAATAAAATCAATCGTGTCAATCCTAGTGGTACTCATGTTCATCATTGTGGTGGCAGGAAAAGCAAGATCAAGTGACTAAGACCTAATCCTACTTTTGCCAACACATTAGGAATATGAAAGAGCCAAGGGAGATAGATCACTTTGGCTACTTCTTGGGGGAAAGAGAGAGCCAAGGATTATCTCTTAGGGTTTTTATTCCTCTTGTTGCAAATTATGAGAAAAACTAGGGTTTGAATGATCAACTAGGCTAGGAGATAAAGAATGAAGCATAAATGAACTTGGAATTCCACAAACTTGGAGATCTAAAACTGAGTTACTAAAAATGTGAAAGGGACAGGATTATGGATGTGTATCTGATACTGCAAATTGACCAAAACTGACCTAGACCAGGGTGCCAGGTCACTGTCCTATTTCTGCAGACAGGAGGCTGCAATTGAGAAACTGCGAATCTAAGGTCCTGAAGCTGCAACCTGCTAAAGATCACTGAAAAGAAGGGGGGCCATGGTGCCACACCACTATCCTGAGTAGGACTAGAGTTCCATGCCCCTATCCCAGGAAGATTAGGGTAGATTTGATAATTCTGGGTGGTTCATGTTCCTTTTGTTGAACTAAAAGTGCCTCCGGGTACCCGTTTTTGCACCTGCAACTGAAAAGGGAAGGTTTGGGTGGCTATATGGGGTTTTGCCTTAGTCAAACCCCTGTGTTGGTGATTTCCACCTCCACAAATAGTCGATAATGTACTGAAAATGTGTGTGCTAGAACCTTGTGTGTATGCAAGATCCTAAATGATAAGAAAACTAGAGCTACCCTACACATGAGAGTAAACCCTAAATGTAAATGTGAATGTAAATGACAATGATTCAAACCAAATATACTAAATGATCTAAATCATGAATGTAGATATGAAAATTGATGTAAATAAGCTCATACAAAGACATTAAAATAACATGAAATCATACCAATCCCCAAGGGAGAGATATTGCCACTAGATCTCCTATTACTCTTCAATGTCTTCAAGGCTCCTAATTGATGATGAATGCTTAATAAATGCTTGATGAATGTTGCTGAATGTTGTTGAAGACTCCACATAGGCTTCTCTTTCACTACATAGAAGGCTCCTTGTGCTCCAAAAACCTGCTCTTAGATTCTTAGATCATCCTCCCTTCAAATGAAGAAAGAGAGCTCTTATGTATGAAACCCTAGATCTTAATTTCAAATTAATTCTGCCTTTAGGCTGACCTAGGAATTGAATTTACTACCAATATTTTGGGGTTAAGCATTATAATATCATAGAATTGTGCTCCCAAAATTTCGGGAAAAAATTCGAGGATCGTGGTGGGAACGCACATGGTCCAACCAACTTTTCACCAAATTTTTAGGGTTGTTAGATATGATGATATTAGAGTGAATCCCAAAGTTACAGCTAATTTTGAGGTATTTTGATATGCGAAATTGGGCCTTAAAGGTTGAAATAGGACATAATTAGGGTTTATGATTAAATGATTTATTGGAAGAATAAAATAAAAAGGGGCACACTTAGGGTAAAGGGCCCAATTTTATGATATGTGAAGTGATGAAATAGGACTTTAGATTAAATTAAATTAATTAATTAAATGCTTAAAGAGAAATAATAATACAAGATGCAAACACACTAAGGTGGGTGCTAACCTAAGTGTGAATTTGTACCACCCTAGCAAGGGTGTACAATTTACGACACTACATTTAGCCCCCACTTTAGCGGTCATATGACACTATGTGCATATGGAAGCTAAAGTATTGAAAAGTAAACATCATTTGACAAAGGATATATCCACAAGTTGTCGGATAAATCCCCTAGTCGTATCTGCAGTACATAGTTAGGATCCCCACCCTACAAAACCACATGTTAGATAAAATCACAAAATCACCTAAATGCTTACTAAGAAAGGTGATGAAAATTCGAGGGTAGCTATATGCCCCCCCTATTTGGGCTTGCTAATTTAAGTGAGTTGAAATAGGGTATCATGTTTACCACATTGCATTGTGAAAGAAGATTGATGACAAATGCTCACAAGAATATTTGATACAAGATCAAAAATTAACGTAGAATCATTTGGTAAGAAAGAGAAATAAGCCTCAATTCCAACACAACAAAGAGTGTGAGGTTTTGAGAGATCTCTAACACAAGATGAAAGATTTAAATGGAAACAAATGCAAAGAGAAGGAAGAAGAGATAGAAAAGCATGAATACACACTTTGGTGATCTATGAGAAGAGAAAAGGAACCATGGACATCTCACCCCTAAAACTAGGTGATCCATGGAGAGAAGGACATGAAAAATTAGCCTCCAGAGTCTATCTGGGTGATCCATGTAAGGGAGGAGAGTGAGAAAACCATTAGTTCCACTCAACCTCATGCATGTGTGTGCAAGTAGAACAAGGATACCTACCTTCGACACCAAGAAGATATCCATCATGCAACAATGTCATAAATCCAAGCAAGAGAGGGAATACTCTTCAAGCAAGGATAAGATAGTTCAAAAGAGATATCTTGCTATATAAGTGTAAGGAGATCCTTGGAGGAGAAGAGATCTTTGTTCAAAAGACATCTACCTTCAAGAGGAGTTATCTTAGACAAATATAACATCTTCTATAATTAATGAATGCAAGAGTTTTGAAAAGAGTAGAGGATTGAGATGACATGAAAGAGAGATTATTTATAACAACAATCTTCTGAAAAGAAGGCAAGAGATCCCCATTAGGGATATGCACGTGCACAAAATAGAAGGGTTTATTATAAAATATACTACTCAATAAAGAAAAGAGATTGATGAATGATCAAAGACTTCCAATACCAAGGAGGAGGTCCCAATTAAGGATATGTACTTAAGATACCCATTAGGGATGCTTGTTCCAATATGAGAGAAGGAATTCAAGTATGAATACACCTCTACAATCAATAAGAAATCCTTATAGCAGACACTACTTCAGAATGGGGAAATTTTAATCTCAAGAAGGAGAGATATGTGAAATCATTCTTTCCCCCTATATATAGGGAGAAGAGATGAGATAGAAATAGGCTATTATGTTGCTTCAAAAAAGTATGATTGCACATGAAATTGTACCATCATGAATGACAATGAGCCCATAGTAAGTGAGCTACCAATGTCACACAATGATGAGCAACATAATAGCCATTAATGTTATTTAAAGACATGATAGATTGAATGAGGTATAAAAATTTTAAAAACACAAGATGAAAGATTTAAAGACATTGATAGATGAGAAATTTTAAAAAGTCTTTAGAAAGAGAAAATTTTATAGGGGAAGAATAGGCCACTAAGTCATACTTCTCTTGCACACAAGAAATATTAGGAGAGGGATAAGTATAATTCATTAGAGCCTTATTCCTAGAAAAAGGAATTTTAGAATGAGTAGAAGATAAAATCTCATAAGCAAGATTAGAAATCTCTTGATGATATTCATATAGAGATTTGTTCATCACCAAGATTTCCTTACGAGGGGGATGAGTCTTGAAAGAAGTAAAAGATGATTTAATTGAGGTGAGGTTATCATCACTACTAAATATAGAATTCACATTGAGAGATGGTCTTTTAGATGCTTTGGTGGGCTTAGAAGGATTATATCCAAGTCCAAATGAAGCTTCATGTGTATTATGTTCTAAAGGAACTTTAATTCCTTGTTTATTTGCGCCACGACCATTGCCATCATAGCCATTTTTAGCTAAAATGTGAAAACCAGGACCATAAAGGGATGCCAAATCAGAAAGAGATGGTGATGCCCCATAGGTATCAGTACTATATGAATTGGAGGAAGGATTTGAAGAATCATTTGAATTAGAAGCAACCATAAAATGGTTACTTAGTTGTTTAGACAAGGTGGGTTTCTCTTTGGGTTCCTCCTTATATTTCTCCTTCTCAGTATTAGATCCTTTCCAAGGTATCCTATATTCTCCTATAAAAGTAGGGGTGAAGTCTAGAGATGCTCAATCATCATTTGTGAGCATTTCTCTGGGAGAAAAGAGATCCTTGGGAGGATATTTCAATTGAGTAGAAGAATGAGGAGTACTAGAAGAAACATCATTAAAGGAAATAGATGTATTTGAAGAAGAAGAAGGATTGGAAGAAGAATGGGAAGTAGTTGAACAAGAAGATCCAGATTTGAATTATTCTTGAAGTTTGATATCAGCTAATAAGGTGTATGTTGTATTGTTATAAATGAATTTGACTTGCCTATGCAAAGTTGAGGGGATAACTTGCATGCTATGAATCCAAGGCCTCCCTAATAGAAGGTTATATGTCAAATTACCAGGCATAACATGAATAGGTGTAGGTAACACAACAAGACTTACCTTAATAGGTAAGGTTATGACACCTAGAAATTGTTTAGCAACATTATCAAAGCCTCAAATAGTAAGAGAAGAAGATTCAATGAGAGAATGATCCACATTAATCTTATACAATAAGTCCACACCACAAACATTAAGGCCAGATCCATTGTCCACAAGGGTTTGTCTTATAGCACTATCATTGATAATAACCACAATCATAAGAGGATCATATTGATTTTAGATTTTAGGAGAAGGTAACTCATCTTGTGTGAACACAATTTGAGCTTTGGATTTGTTTGTAGGATCAATCAAAGCAAACATGTTATTAGGTGTCACTGCAAGTGGGACATCTAAGTTTTTCAAAGCATCTTGTAACATCCCATGATAAGAAGGTGAAGTTTGAACCAAATCCCAAATAGAAATATTAGCAAGAGTGGCTTTAAGTTGTTCAATGAGATCATACTCCTTTCTAATATTTGATATACGAGGTGCTTGTGGAAGAATAGGTTGAGAGAGAGGAAGTGAAGCTGGGATAAGTGGAGGAGGACTAGGTTGCCTATTGTTTCTTGTGTTGTAGGTATGAGCATATGTATGATAACTCTCTCCAATGATTTTCTTAGCATACTCATAAGGGCTCTTAGGATAACCTCCTTGCACAGTAATAATAGGTTTCTTAGGAGTGCAAAAAGAATCATTAGCATAACCACCTTGAACGGCTAAGATAGGCTTACGTTGGGAATTTTGAGAAGGACAAGCACCTTGAACTGTGAAAAGGGGTTTATTAGGTGTTTCATTCACATGTATCAAATTGATTGAGGATGGTTTAGGAATATCAAAGGTGTCCTTAGAAGAAGAATGAACAAGATTGTTAGAAGAATTGTTGATAGTCTCTTTTTGCACTAGAATGTTATCATGGATAAGACCAATTTTAGAAGGGAGACTAGAAGTAAGAATTGATGTTTTAGAACAAAGAGTATTACTAGGAAAGGTCATATCATCCTCTATCACCAAAGGATCTACGTGGGGAATAGACTCTCTAGGAGAAGGATCAACATTATTCTTTAAAGTCTCACCTTTGAGAGGGAGATCTTTAAAAATGATGTCAACCATCTTACCTTGAACTAGGGTATCCTTATGAGTAGAACCAAGTTGAGGAGAGGGATATGCTTTACCTTTAGAGAAAAAATGATTGAGATTCATGGAAGGTGAGACACTATCAAGGGCATTATCAATCATGATTTCATCCCCTTTGGCTAGGGATCTCTCATGGGGTAGAGAATAATCAACACCTTCTTCTAATGGTTCATCCCAAATAGTGAAGTTGTTGAAGAAAGTATTAGAAATATCTTGCAGAAAGATGTCCTTATTGTTATTGCCAACATTGTTCATTAATTCTTCATCCTTAGGAAGGAGAGCATCTATACATGTGTTTACATCATCTTCTTGCCTTAAAATGTGTTCAATAGGATCTTTAGGGGAGAGAGCATTAAGGAAATTGATTATGGTTTCATCTTCTTTCTCTAAGGCAACTTTAAGGATAAGACAAGCTTTAGGAGAAGGGCAAACATTTCTCATTAATGCATCATCTCTAGTGGGAATTTTGTTGGAATCAAAAGAGGAAATGCACTCACTAGGAAAAGTAGGGATAATACCATCTTATTGAATAAAATGAACCTCATGAGGGGAGTATTCTTTATGAGGGAGATGAAAATATTTCTCCAAAGATTCATGCTTAGGATGGAGATCTTTGGAAGAAGTGCTCATAACCTCTTGTTGTACTAACATGCCCCCATTAGTAAGACCAAATTTAGGAGAGGATAAGTCAATGTAAATCAATACCTTTTCACTTAGAGAGGCATCATGTAAGTAAGGTAAGGTAACATTAAGAAAAGTGTTTATGATATCATTCTCTTCCTCTAAGATAGCTAGATGAGAAGGGCACATTTTAGGAGAATAGTCAAGATCACTCTTCAAATCTTCATCCTTAGAGCATAGGAGAGTTTTGAAGGGATTGGTAAGGACTCCTTTAGGCACTAAAATGTTGTCATAGGTAGGAAGAGGTTCTTTAAGAGGGAAAAATTGAAACAGGGGAAGCTAACCCATTATCACATCTATGAAATGAATGCATCATGACAAAAAAATTCCTCTTTCAAATGATAACACATACAAAATAGAAGGAAATGTTAAATTTTATCCAATGCAAGCACTCTAAATGTTGATTTAGAAAATAAAATTTATGAGTGAAATATGTTCCAAAATCAGATCTGAAATTAATGATCCAAATTAAGCTATCCACAAGTTCAATTTTGAATTGAAAAATTAGGGTTTCAACAAAATTAACCTCTAAATTTTGAAATTTGCAAAGAAATGAAACTTGTAAATGTAAATTTAAATTTTAAATAGAAAAAACACTCAGATCTGAGAACATAAATCAGAATTAAAGAAGGTTGTATTCACATCGGGTTCACCAAAATGTGGTGGCGGGAAAAGCGAGATTGAGTGACTGAGACCTAATCCTACTTTTGCCAACACATTGGGAATACGAAAGAGCCTAGAGAGATAGATCACTTTGGCTAATTCTTGTGGGAAAGAAAGAGGCAATGATTATCTCTTAGGGTTTTTACTCTTCTTGTTGCAAATGATGAGAAAAACTAGGGTTTGAATGATCAACTAGGCTAGGAGATAAAGAATGAAGCATAACTGAACTCAAAATTGCACAAACTTGTAGATCTAAAACTGAGATATTGAAAGAATGAAAGGGAGAGGATTATGGATGTGTACCTGATGCTACAAATTGACCAAAACTGACTTGGACCAGGGTTCCATGCCACTGTCCTATTTCTGCAGGCAGGAGGCTGCAACTGAGAAACTGAAAATCTAAGGTCCTGAAGCTGCAACCTACTAAAGATCATTGAAAAGCAGAGGGACCATGGCACCACGCCACTATCCTAGGAAGGACCAGGGTGCCACGCCCCTATCCCAAACAAATTAGGGTAGATTTGATGATTCTAGGTGGTTCTTGTGCCTTTTGCCGAGCTGAAAGTGCCTCCAGGTACATGTTTCTGCACCTGCAACTGAAAAGGGAAGGTTTGGGTGGCTATATGGGGGTTTTTCCTTAGTCAAACCCATGTGTTGGTGATTTCCACCTCCATAAATAGCTGATAATGTATTGAAAATGTGTGTTAGAACCTTGTGTGTATGCAAGATCCTAAATGATGAGAAAAATAGAGCTACTCTACGCATGAGAGTAAACCCTAAATGTAAATGTGAATGCAAATGACAATGCTTCAAACCAAATATACTAAATTATCTAAAGCATGAATTTAGATATGCAAATTGATGTAAAGAAGCTCATACAAAGACATGAAAATAACATGAAATCATACCAATCCCCAAGGGAGAGATATTGCCACTAGATCTCTTATTACTGTTCAATGTCTTCCATGCTCCTAATTGATGATGAATTCCTGACAAATGCTTGATGAATATTGTTGAATATTGTTGAAGACTCCACATAGGCTTCTCTTTCACTACATAGAAGGCTCCTTGTGCTCCAAAAACCTGCTCTTAGATTCTTAGATCATCCTCCCTTTAAATGAAGAAAAAGGGCTCTTATGTATGAAACCCTAGATCTTAATTTTGACTTAATTTCTGCCTTTAGGCCAACCTAGGAATTTAATTTTGTGCCAATATTTTGGGGTTAAGCATTATAATATCATAGAATTGTGCTCCCAAAATTTCGGGAAAAAAGTCGAGGACCGTGGTGGGAACGCACATGGCCTGACCAACTTTTCACCAAATTTTTAGGGTCATTAGATATGATGATATTAGAGTGAATCCCAAAGTTACAACTGATTTTGAGGTATTTTGATATGCGAAATCGGGTCTTAAAGGTTGAAATAGGACATAATTAGGGTTTATGATTAAATGATTTATTGGAGGAATAAAATAAAAAGGGGCACACTTATGGTAAAGGGCCCAATTTTATGATGTGTGAAGTGATGAAATTAGAACTTTAGATTTGTTAGAGTAATATTTTATTATCTAATAATTATTTAATTATTAGTCTATTATACTCTATGCTTAAGCTAAAATTAGGAATCTTATAATTCTTTAGGGTTTTTCTCCTTTAGGGTTTTGAGTATCCTCTTAGAAGGATTCTCTCTTTGTATTTTAATAAAAACTATAATTATTTAATTGCGCACAATCAATATGACTCCTCTTTTCTGGATCTCTGAATTTTGGCCTCCACAACTTTTTTCCTTCTCTCCTTCTGTGACAGGTTTGCATGCAGGTGATCTTTGGGAGTTGTAGAGTTGATTTTTCCTCAACTCCAATATGGTATCAGAGCTCCAGATATGCATGCCCCTATTCTCTTCATGAGATATTTTGGCTCTTGTTCTTCAGATTTGTGTATTTGAGGGTTTGTGTAGTTGCTTTTTTCCATTTCTAGGGGTAGCTGATTTTTTGGTACATTGTGGTGCCAAAAGGACCTCGCGATTGGATTCAGGAGGCAGTTTCCATGAATTTTGATATAAAATTTGATATATTTTGGTGTTAGGTATTTTGGAGGCGAAAACATTTTAGGCCACAGGGCGTACGACCTCATACACATAGATCAAGAAAAAAAAATTGGGCAGTTTAATGGCTTACCTAGGCTAGTTTTCTAAAAAAATAAAATTGAAACACCGTTACTCAAAAAGTTTTTTTTTTTTTAACCAAAAAAAGTGGCTTTTTTGGGAGGGCCAATGACCTGTGCAGGTCCGTACGCCCTACAGCAGGTCATGGTCCCTGCACGGCTCCCTGTGCCTTGGCGCCACCTAGGCCCTTCACTGCCTGCACGACCACCGGCTCGCTTCGCCTCCCAACTGCCCCGCTCCGCAGGCTCCTGCCATTGCTAGACTCCTCACCGGTCACCAGGTCCCACCAGCCGCCAGGCTCCTGTCGGCTGCTAGGCTCCCACTAGCCACCCGCCGCCCACCAGCCACCTGGCCGCTGCCCCTACACCACTCCCGCACCACCCAGGAGCCATCGACCTATTTCCGACGCCTCCTTTGTTTTTCGATGATGGGGATTTTTTTTCTGAGAACCGGATTTTTTTTTCGGTGAGTTTTTCTAGGAAGATTGGTTTTTTGGTGGTGATGGTCATATGGCCGTCAAATTTATGCTCGTAGATAGATGACATCAACACTGTGTAGGCAGCCTTCAAGCCTCTTCTGGGCCCATCCGAAGCACCTTCAATCTTTTGGCCATATCTTGGGCATACAAAGGCATTTTTCGACAAATCTTATATTGTCGAAAAGATCTTTCTGAGCTCTATCTAGATATAGAGGTTTGAATTTTTTATTTTTCTTTTTTGATGGTGTTTTTTTCGTTCAAAGTCAGAGGTTCATTTTTGCACTCTGGGAGACATAACTTGAGCATCCGAACCCCGTTTCTCGAAAATGTTATATCATTGGAAAGATTGTTTTGTGTTATTTCCATTCATATGAGTTTTGTTTCCAGATGTTGCTCTAGGTATATTTTATTCATTTTTTCTTTTTAACACTCTAGTGAATATCTTGGATGTTTCAGGTCCTGCAATCTCTTTCTTTGAGTAGGATGTCTCGTCTTTGGTTGTTCTTTCTATTTCCAGTCTTCTATCTCTTTTGATTATTGTAGCATTTTATTTATGCAAACACACTGAGATAAAGTGCCATCATGCATTGTATACTTGGGATCTTGCACATCTTGTGTCTTATTGTACATGCACTACTTATAAAGTGCCATGGGGGGGTTGATGTTTGCCTTTGTTTGCCATCTACCTTTGTCACGTGAGTGTTCCTTCCACGACATTAGCCTCATGATGTGTGTCAAGTGAGTGTTCCTTCCATGACACTATGTACTTTCTCTGTACCTTCGATGTTCTTGGTTCTTTTTCATGTAGTTCTTGTTGGCCATTCTTTTCAGTGTACCTATCCCTCTCCCTTTTTAGCATTATGGAGAGGTTTGTCCTGTTGTTCTAATGATTCCTTGGTTCGATTGATCAACTCTTTAGGCTTTGGTGTTTCATGCCATCTGTATCTTCGAGTTTAGTTGTTTGCCTTTGTTTTCTATCTGATTCGAGTAGTGTCATTTGAGGGAACTCATGTAGATTACAGTCTTCTCTACCTGGTCATGTTCTATTTCAGAGGAGGTTCTTCAGATCAACAGTTACTCTTCAACAGTGTTTGCAGCTATTTCATGCTTCAGTGGTGTTCTTCATGCTTTTTTTGTTCCTATCTTCTGGAACACTATTGTTTGGAGGCTTCTTAGTCCTTCACTTGAGCTTTCATCTCTTCTTAGAGAGGAGTTTTGTTCCCATTGGGTTTTCTCCTTTTTCTCCACTTTACAGAGATTTTATTGTACTTGGGTACCTCATTAGGCCTAGTTGTCGGGACCCATTGTTGCTTTCTTACATTTTTTTAATGATTTTTTAGTCCTTAGTTGTTTTTTAGCTACTCCCTAAGTTCATCTTAAGGGGGGGTGTTAGAGTAATCTTTTATTAGCTAATAATTATTTATTTAATTATTAGTCTATTATACTCTACGCTTAAGCTAAACTTAGGAATCTTATAATTCTTTAGGTTTTTTCTCCTTTAGGGTTTCGAGTATCCTCTTATAAGGATTCTCTCTTTATATTTTCATAACAACTATAATTGTTGAATTGCATTCTTGTTGCACAATCAATATGACTCCTTTTTTCAGGATCTCTGCATTCTGGCCTCCATAGCTTTTTTGCTTCTCTCCTTCTGTGACAGGTTTGCATGAAGGCAATTTTTGTTAGGATTAGTGATAGTCCCAAAGATACTCAGAGGGGGGGGGGTGAATCAGTATCTAACCGGTTAACAAAATATTTAGCCTTATTAAGTATTTTGCATTCCAAAACAGTGTACCAATAAATAAGAATTAATGCAATAAACAAGAACAATAAAGATAGTATAGAAAACACACCATAATGCAAGATGTTTAATGAGGAAACCTGGTGTGGGAAAAACCTCGGTGGGATTTGTGACCCACAATATTCACTCACTGGCCAATGAATAAATATTACTTACAATGAGGGGCCTGCACATGCAGGAAGGCCAATTGCCTAGAGCTCACTACTTAATCTACAAAATAGAAGTCTCACTGACTTACAAAATGGATTATAAAAATCTAATACAATGTAATACTTCAAATCAACATCAACTATGCCAGGTTCAGTACTAGTTTAAGTTCATACTATAACCATAAACCTTATACAAAAATCTGCCCTTATTATTCTCTCATTCCTATCTCATCTCCTATTCCATCCTCTATATCATTCTATATCTCTATATCAAAATGATTTACAAGATCTCATACATATATGAGTCTATTACAATATGCCATGTCGGCTTTACAAAAGATATTTACAATTAAATACAATAAACAAAAGTTTATTCCTGTCGGCTGGGGTGCTCGTATGCATTATTGCCACTGTCGATGAAGTGTCTGCCGATGTCGGTGCCTACTAGTGGTTTACCAGATGAATGCCGAGTGATTGCCTGAAGGTTGCTAGTAGGTTGCCGATATGTTGCCGGTAGGTTGCCATCAATGAAAAGACCATCATTTATCACTAGAGTGTAGAATGCCAACAATCTCCCCCTTTGGCATTGATGGCAATACTCATGAGAAAAATCAAAAAACTGTTTCCAAAAATGAAGTCCAAAAAATTGCCAAAATTATGTGCTCCCCTTGAGTAGATTATCTCCTTTGAATAGCCATTTTTCTCTATCCACTACTCCCCCTTTGAAATCAATGACAAAGGTTGTCAAAAAAACTGTCAAACAAGCGCAAAATTTCACCTTAAGGTTTGTAACCGATTGGTTACAATTTGAAATATATCAGCCAAAACCAAGTTTAAACTATGCATGAATCTATTGCTATCATTCATGGTTGCCTCAGTTCATTGGATCGTGTCGGTGAGATGATGCATATGCTCCTCTGGTGATCTTTCTCCTTGAATTAATGCCTTAGAGATCTCACTTCTCAAAGAGATAAGTTTATCCAGTTTAGGACTAAGTTTATACTTCAGCTCTTTGGCATTTGCCTTGATCCTTACTTTTTCCTTCTCAAATTTCTCCAACTTTTCCTCAAATCCTGCTATTTCTTGCTCAATAACTGATATAGGTTTGGATGAACCAATGATGTTATCAGCTATATCATCAATTTCTTTCTGTACTCTGCTTATTTCCTTTTCAATGTCCTGGGTCAACAGATGTGGCTTGCATGTTTCTCTATACAGTTCCTTATACTCCAAAATTGTTGTATTCAGTGCCGGTAGAAGTGTGTTAATATGCTCAGTGCACTTCTTTATTGTCTCCTCAAAGAATTTTTCTTTTTCCTTTTCCATTTTCTCTTTGAATGTATCCTTATTTACCTTATCCACTGTTATTACATTTCCAAAAATAAATTTAGATAATGTATCTAACTGTCCTAAAGAATCCTTTACATTATCTACATTGCATTTTGGTGCGATTATCTTAAGAATAGGTATGCTATCATCAATTGCCTTGTAGGCCAATGCATTACAATCAGTTATCTTCTTAATTGAGTCCAGAAGTAGCTCTGTCACATTAGTGGGTCTGAATTCAAATGTCTGACCAACTGCTTTTATTATTTCAGTTCTTCCAGTGTTAGTAACCAATTTGCTTGTATCAACCTTCGGTGGATAAGTCTGAGTTTGTGTTTCAACCTATAGTGGTTTGGGTTTCTCAGTGATTACCAGTTTTACTATCTCAACATGTACCCGTGCCTCTGTCGATTTCTCTGTTGGTTTCTCTATGTTATCAGTTGCCGATATCTCTATCTCTATTGGTTTCTCAGTGCCAGCATCTATACTGCCAATATTTATTCCACTATCCAAAGGTTGCTCTATGTGCTTTGTTTTCTCTGTATGCATTTCAACCTCTACATTTTCTGTTGGTTGCTCAACAATGTTTCCACTGCTAGCAATATCATCCTGTACCTCTGTGTTGTCCTTGTCCACAATAATGTTCACTTTCTGAGTATCAATATTCATGGTAAATAGAATTTCTAATTCAGGGTTAGTGTCATCATGTGTTATGTCCACATTTCCAGTAGCCGGTGTATCAACAGTATGTGTTGGTGTGGTATCCAAGGGTGGTGGTAAGTTTTCAGTTATTTTGATGTTTGGTATTCCCCCAACTTTACCTTTCTCTTTATCCTTGTCCTTTTGATATACCTTGAATTTTTTCTTGGGTCAGTTCAATTCTTCCTGTTTTTCTTTTTCTATGAAAAAGATATCCCATTTGTCAATTGTTTCTTCTGCAATTTCATTTACTTTGCCAGCCATTAAGCTCACTTGTCGGGGACCACTAGCAAAAACTAATTTGTTAGCCTCACAAATTAATTCATCAATCTCCTCTTTCGAGTTAACTGGATGAACGACCATAAGTTTTTCAACCTTAAGTTTCTTGTCTAGCTCCATTACCGCAATCCTTTTTGCATCTAACCTTCTGTACAAATCATTTGGTAATGTGTGTGTGAAAAGTGGACTTGTATCTGTATCTGGAATACACAACACTTCAATTAAGTCATTAGATGCATGGTTAGTAAATCAATAATCAATGAATAATAAACCATTACAAAGCGACCTATTGCCTTCTAGTAGATGCGAGTTTAGATTGCTCTCAAATTGCTAAGCTATCCAGTGACTAGACAACACCTAAACGAAGGATTTTTAAATCTATATGAGCATGAATATGAGCTAAATGGATGCAAGATTTCAGCTAGATATGCAAGATTAATCTAACATGATTTAAGCAATAAATGGGATAAATGATCTAAATATGTATGCAATAACTAATATATGAATATATGAATGCACAAATATCAATGAACCTAGAGCAAAAATAGCATAATAACAATATATTCTCTAGGATTTTCCTTTTTTGAATGAGAGATGAGAGCCTGAATTTAAAGAAAATTTAGAAAGAAACCAAAGGCTGAGATCAAATGATGATGAGCGGTCAAGATTTTCCAAGAGGAAGCACAATCCAGGTGAATTGATGTGATTGGATGTTTTTCTCAGTTTTAAAGGAAATTGAACTAAAATTAAGATAAAATCAGGAAATGATTTATTCTCTATTTCATTCAATTTTAATATTTAATTGTTTTAATTGCTTTCTATGAGATTTTTTTATCAAATTTTAATTTGTTTTTCAATATTATCTCCAATTGATTTCTTTTCTCAATTTTTAGTTCTTTTTTGTCAATTAATTCCTTTTTTGAAGATTTGTGCTCATAATTTCCAATTCCTCTTTCTTGATTTGTTTCCTTTTTTGAAGATTTATGGCAATTTTTATTTATTTTTCAAATTAATTCCTTTTTGATGATTTAATGGCAAATTGGTTTATTTAATTAAATATGCAAGGATATTTAATAAAATAAATAAGATAATTGTTAAAAATGATTTACTTGGAATGATTTAATTAATTAAATAAATATTTAATTAATATTGAGTGATTAATTTGGCCATGTGACGTTGATGATTAAAGAATTAATTGTGTGCTCAAGATTTATTTAATTGCCTTTGGTTAGGACATTGGTGATGTTGTCGAGATTAGGGGCTCATGGTTTAGATGACCATTTTTAGGGTATTGCATTTGCCCCTCTTTGAATTAATGTGCGAGCAACATGTTGGTTCAAAGAATATGTGATGTCTAGGAGATACCAGTTCTGAACTTGATTGATCACAAACTAGATGAAGAGAAAGGTGTTTAGCTTGATTCGAAGTGATGAAGCTGAATGAAGTCAGATTAAAGAGATACTGATCCCAAACTTGATTGAACTTAGGAATGATAGAAAATAAAAGATACCGAACTTGAACTTGATTTATCAAGAAGCAGATCTTACTGATCTAGACACAGCGAGCGAAGATAAAAATCAATCTTGAACTTGATTGATCAAGATACGATGAGCAAAGATAAACTGTCCAGCTTGATTCAATGCGATGAAACTGAACACCTGCTTAGATTTAGCATGATCAAAGAAACTCTTTAAACCCTTGATTGAGTTTAAACGAATAATCAACTTGATGAAAAGTGATGAAACTGATTAACGTTAAGAGATTGATTCAGAGGAAGACAAATATCAGCTTGATATGAAGCGATGAAACTGATATGCCCCTAGAGATTGATTTGATTCAAATGATCAAGAAATCTCAACTTGATATAAAGCGATGAAGTTGAGATGCCCCTAGCGATAAGAATTTGATTGATTTTCTTTAGTTGAAAAAGGTTTTTGCTCGAATTTCAATGAAGATTTGAAAATTCTCTCGACATTGAAGATGTGAGGTCATAAGGTCATGATTTTGCCCCCTCGGGAGGGAAATCGAAAGATGGTGAGGGTACATGATAATTAGGCAATTGTTGGCGATGATAATTTATTTGAGCACAAATGATTCAAAGGAATATTTGAAAATTTAGCGTTGATTAACGAGAAATTGAGCGCAAAGTTGATTGATAGAATAAAATTGAGATTCAGCGTTGATTCATTGAGAAATTGAGCACAATTAGAAGAGAGAATGAGCTTTTGATGAAAAGCACTAAGTGGTCCAAATTTTGTGAAATTGACTAGAAAAATGATCTCGGATTTCAATTTGAATCCCGAAAATGGAATCAGAATGGGCAAATTAGCTAAGGGTACAATTTTTATGTCCATCGGAGCAAGTTGAAAATTAGGGTTTTGGCTATATAAGGGGTAAAAGTGTCATTTTCAATTCATTTTAACCCTCCAAGTTTTAAAATTCAAAAAGCCTTCTGTGAAGAAAATGGTGGTCCCTACTCGTGAGCATCGATTCGAGCGCTAGAGACAACATAATCGACCTTGACACTATGAGTCAGTGGTAAGCGATCAATCTTAAACCTCTTTATCCTCTCAATTTTGAATTTTTTTGGTTCATTTTTTCAAGTTTTAGCACGTTTGAAGTTAGCCAATCTCGTTTTGTCGTGTGAGACAGGATTCTATCTCGTACGACAAACTGCTAAATTTTGTTTTGTCTTTTGAGGCCATTAGTTTTATCGTTTGGACCCCACCCTTATGTCACACGACAACCTTCATAAAAGACCAATTTGTCGTCTGAAGTCTAATCTTTTGTTGTACGGGACCTAATCCTGACTCATACTAGTTTCTGCCCTTCTGTGTTTTGTCATTTGGGAAACAGTGAGTATTTTTTAAGGTTGAAACTTGAAATTTTGATTTTCCAATTGACATAGTTGGATTTGCGTGATGTTTTGCTTCTCTTGTAGGCTTATTCGAAATGTTTTCTGATGCTTCGTTGATTGATTTTTGCAGGTTCGATTGCCTCATGTTCTCTTCAGATGTGTTTATGCTCCTACCATGGCATTAGTGCGATAGTTATTAGAGGTTGATCAGGCTCATATTGATTTGTGTGGCTTGACACATCTTCTTGGGTTACCAGACATCTGTGTGAATCACAGAATGCTCACAGCATTGGTTGAGTGATTTCATTCAGAGCATAATACCTTTCATTTGCCAATTGGGGAGATGACTATCACTCCCAAGGATCTTTATAGGATCCTCTATATCCCTTTTATTGGGGATAAGGTGGATTATGATGTAGCACACCTTCCCAGTTTACAGGCAGTTAGGCATGTCTTCAGAGATCCTGATATATTGACACGTTCCATCAGTTGGGACATCATGATGAGCAGATACTGTGAGGAGTTTCCTCTGGCTTGCATCCTAGCAGGGTTTATCGGCTATTTTCTAATGTCAGATAGAGGACAACAGGGATTCCAGTGCGCATGGGGTAGGATGCTAGAGAGATTGATGGAGACCCCTCAGAGGCTTGGCTAGGGTTCTTGCTTATTAGCCCACATGTATCGTGAGATGCATGAGATAGTGTATAGGGAGGGCAAGAGCATGGCCACTAATGTGTTGATCTTATAGGTTTGGGCTTGAGAGCACCTTCCCGTTTGTCGACCTATTATAGATGATAGTAGAGAGCTGGGGTAGCCGATTATATATAGGTATGCAGGTTATGTTACGCAGCCCCATTTGGGGAAGACCAATTTTTGGCAACGGCAGCTAGATGACCTTATAGTCATGATATGGAGACCTTACAGGGGCTTAGAGCCATGGGATGACTAGCGGCTAGTATGCATGGATCTTTTTGTGACGCACCCACTTATTGGCATATCACAGACTATGGTGGAATGATTTGTAGTATCTTGAGTGATGAGGTAGTATGGTAGGCCTCAGGGGATCTCGCAGGAGTACACAACATACGTGAGATATGCTGATGAGGAGAGGAAGGGATGGTCACTGAGGTTGTCCTATACCTTGAGTATGCAGGAGCTAACTGGTTTACAATGCCTTAGATGGGATTACATGGATGATGTTGTAGATGCAGGGGTATTTCCCTAGTATAGGGATTGGTTCCAGCAACATCCATTCCCTAGGTTGATAGATCCAGTGAAGCAGGCTCCTTGTATTGAGGAGATTGAGGATGATGCCCCCGCACTGAGACAAGGACAGAGGCAAGGACAGGGACAGAGAGTTGAGGCTTCGAGGTAGGCAGGTGGCGATCCTGGTGCTAGTAGTAGTAGGGTTCTAGCTGGGGTTGGACAACAGAGGGGTGAGGGTGGATCCCTAGGGAGTATAGGTGTGAGATTGGGTGGAGCTGGGGAGGAGAGAGTAGTGCCGAGATAGGTCTGACAGTAGAGGGAGGAGCAGGGTGGAGGTGGAGGTGGAGGTGGAGATGGGGGTGGAGAGCCTGTGAGAGAGTAGGGGACTGACACGGGATGGTCGATGAGAGCACGTCTTGCGGAGCTGCAGTCACAGTTGACAGTGGCTCAGACGCAGCTGGCGGAGCAAGACCGACAACTTGCATATCTTAGGGTTGAGCGTGATTGTCAGATCTCAGAGCAGAGAGCAGAGACGAGAGCAAAGATAGAGGCCTTGCGACAGGAAGTCCTTCACTAGACTAGTAGGGCAACCTACTATGTTGCCTCTACTTGTCCATTACCTTGAGGGTAATATAATGATGACCAGTGTTGCTTTATTTTGAATTTTTCACAGAGTTTGTTTAGATCTTTGTTCTTGAACTGACCTCCATTGTCAGTTATAATGGATGAAGGTATACCATACCTACAGATGATATAATTAAGAATAAATAGAGCTACTTGTTTACTGGTTGCTTTGATGAGTGGAACCGCTTCTACCCACTTAGTGAAGTACTCAGTGGGAGTGATAATAAATTTGTGCCCATTAGATGATGCAGGATATATTTGGCCAATTAGATCAAATGCCCACTGTTGAAAGGGCCAGTGTGTCACAAAGGATATGAGATCCCTTGCTGGAGCATGGATAAGGTGTCCATGCAGTTGGCACTTTTCACAGGTTTTAGCAAATTTTATAGCTTCTTTCTCCATGTCTGGCCAGTAGTAGCTAGCCCTTAGTAGCTTTCATGCTAAAGTTAGACCGTTCGAATGGGATCCACAAACACCTTCATGAACCTCGGATAATGCACGTTGGGACTCCTTAGTTTCTAGACATCTAAGCAAAGTATTATCTAAACCTCACTTGAATAGGTCGTTAGCAATGATGACATACTGTGACGCATTTCAGATTAGGTTCCTTTTTTCATTTCGGGAAAGATTGGCAGGGACAACTTGGTCACGCAGGTAAGAGTAAATGTGGCTATAACGAGATGAGTCATGTCCAATAATAAAACATACCATCTGGGACTCAGGAGAATTATAGGCAGGATAATGTAACTCTTCCACTAGGAATTCAAAGCAAAAATTAGATTCTTGTAGCTGTGGTATAGATGCCAAAGTGGCCATTGCATCCGCTACTCTATTTGCTAATCTGGGGATTTGCTAAAATGATACGAAGGTAAAGTATTTCTTGAGATCATCCATCATTCTCTTATAAGGCATCGGTTTTCATCTCTTGTTTGATATAGATCATTGATTTGGTTGATAATGAGTTGAGAATCTCCATAGATGTGTAATTCAACAATTTTTTACTCGATGGCCAGCTTGATCCCGTTTACCAAAGCTTCATATTTTGCAATGTTGTTTGTGCAAGGGAAGAGAATCTTGTAAGCTTTTGGGATTGATTTTTGGGGAGTAATAAAAATTATTTTGGCACCAGAACCATGTTGAGTGAAAGACCCATCAAAGAACATCTTCCATGATTGTTGAGTAAGGTGCATGATTGATTGATCCAGGAATTCTATATGTAGAGTTTGACTGTCTTTTAGTGGAGCATCAACAAGTTGGTCTACAATAACCCGTCCTTTGATGGCTTTATGTTCCACATATTCAATATCAAATTATGTAAGAACCATGACCCATTTGGTCAGTCTTCCTATAAGCGTTGCTTTACTAAGAAGATATTTGAGCGGATCAATCTTGGCGACCAACTTAATAGAGTGTGCTAACATATAGTGCCTTAATTTTTGTGATGCAAAGACCAATGCTAAACATGATTTCTCTATTATAGTGTAATTCATTTCATAAGACACCAATGTTCTGCTTATATAATATATAGCTCTCTCTTTTTTATTTTCATCCTGTTGTGCTAGAAGTGCCCCCAGTGAAGTATCTGTAGCTGATATGTATAGGATCAATGGCCTACCTTGAATTGGTGGAATTAATATGGGTGGATTGGAAAGACAATCTTCGATTTGTTTTAAATGTTGTTCACAATCTTTATCCCAGTTGTATTGAACTCCTTTCCTTAATACCTTTGTGAAGGGTTGAGCTTTGTCTACTAGCTGAGATATAAAATGCCTTATTGACTGAAGATGACCCTGTAAACTTCTTGTTTGACTGATATTATTGGGCTGAGGCATTTCCATTATAGCTTGGACCTTTCAGGGTCAACCTCAATTCCTTTTTTTGAAATTATGTAACCAAGCAATTTTCCTGATGTTACTCCAAATGCACACTTTTTAGGATTTAACCGGAGCTTGAATATTTCCATTCTATCTAGTATGAGGCCTAGTTCTTGAATATGCGTAGATCTCTTCATGGTTTTTACTAGGGTGTCATCAACATAATTATGCAGAGGGTAGGAGGATCTTACTCAAACACCTAAGGACTCTTACCACACCCACACAACTCACTCCTCAAGATCTCTCATTGGTCAAACACATCACCTCTGATCCCCTACCCTCCACATACTAGAATAAAACCCCCAACACATACTCACTGATCATTCTTGATCATTGTATTCACTTGGTACTTGACTGCAATAACAAAGTTTCACCATCAACCTACACAACTAGGTCTCACTAGGTTCAAAACCTAATGCAAAAATTGGCTTCACAATACCTTATCAACAAGGAAACACCTTACCAACATATAATTAATGGTTTAAAAACATATACTCAACTCCCTTGGGTCTGCTACAAACCCCTAACACATTATCTTATTGTTCCAAGACAGTCAAAGCATAAAAGACAATATTGGTTGAACTCAACCCCTAACTCTCATTTCTCTGGTTTCAACCACCCTACAAGAAATAATGTATCATTGAAATATCCCATATTACCTTTCCACACCATCTCAATCACCAAGTCCCACAAATAAGATTCAAAACACAAAACTAAAACATCTTACCCAAAATCTACCCATAATGACAGTTTTCTACTCTTTTGGATAGGGCCGCACAGAGAGATATATAAATTTTGAACCGAGTATTATATCCTCAATCCCTATAGTGAGATTCTTAAAAAATTGATCCTTCACAACATATCCCAAATTGAAGAAGATCCAACAGTTCAGTGATGAGATATTACCCTCGCATCAGGATTGTTGTAGTCACACCCCAAATCTGACTGTTTTTCAGTCTGAAACCTTCATGTAGCATGTGGAAAATCCATCATGGAACCTTTAACACACCATGGAAAGGTAAAATAAATCCTTACCCTCATCCTTTCCGAAAATGGGGTTTGGAAAAATATCTAAACAAAATTTATTACATTTATGAGGCGATTGGATGCCCCAGTAAGGGTTTTGACAGTTTTGAAACAAATGTCAATATCTTCCACAAATGATAATGAAATTGCACCAAATAAAAACAAAAGTACTCTTAGTCCATTTAAATTTCATCCTAGTAATATAAATTAATCAAACAAATTCATATCAATTTGCAAATGAACAAATTTCAGTCTGTCATACGTTGAAAACTCAGAAAATACAAGGAAAAATACAATTTTATTGCTCCACTTCTCAAATCTCGACCTCCACATCCAATATCTCCCTAAAAATGGAGTAATTACATCATTTTATAGTTCTCCAATCCTTCTAAGGCCGAAATATAACTAATAACCACCTATAACTACCCTTTTTGACATTTTTTTGCAATTTTGACAATAAAAGTTGCACAAAAAGTTGTCTTGTTGACACATGAAGTTGTCAATATGATCAAACTTGAAATCGAACCCTCCTAACCTATCAAAATGGTCTTAAAATGACCTTATAAACATTTATAACATGTTTTATTTACTAAAAACTCAAACCTACCCTTAAAACCCCAAATTAGCCCTTTTTAGGCCTAATTGCGAACATTTGACAATTTTACACTTTTTGATCTTTTCATTACATTTCATTGCATATTTAGGCTCTATTTACCATTATTAAATTGTTTTAAGACCTTAAAGGTATTTTATAATTCATTGTCCTTTGATTCTCTATTAGGGCCTATCAGTGACCCTAGTCCACCTTGTCTTCAGGAGTGCTCCTGCACCACATAATCTTCCATGTTTTTATGCATCATATCATGGAAGATAGTGGTTACCGCTCTTTGGTAAGTCGCTCCTGCATTATTTATCCCAAATGACATAACATTCCAGTAGGAGGTTCCCCATGCACACGTGAAAGTTGTCTTTTCTTGATCTTCAAGTACTATCTTGATCTGATTGTAACTAGAGAATCCATCCATTAATGAATACATCTCATATCCAACAGTCATATCTACTATCATGTCAATGTTGGGCAATGGAAAATCATCTTTCGGACATGCTTTGTTGAGATCCCCGAAGTCTGTGTAAACTCTAATAGATTTGTCTGCCTTTGATACAGGTATTATGTTTGATATCCATTTTGCGTAGTCTATAGCTCTGATAAATCAGGCTTTTAGAAATTTTTCTAGTTCAGCCTTGACTAGCAGTGCCACATGAGGATGCATCTTACAAAGCTTTTGCTTGACTGGTTTAACTCTTGGTGTAATAGAGAGATGATGCATGATGAGATTAGGATCTAGTCCTGGCATATCTGAGTATGCCCATGCAAAGTTGATTTTCTTTTCTGAAAAGAGGTTGCTGAAATATTTTAACTCTTCTACTAATAGTGATTGAGCTAAATGAATGATATGTGGCATATCTTGACTCCCAATGTTCACTGGCTAAGTTCGCTCGATCAATATAGAAGACCTCTCCTAGAAATGACCTGGTAGTGTATCAAGTATCTCACCTTCAGGCGCCTCTGAGAGGTTTTCACCTTTAGGAATGTCTTTTATTTTCTCTTTTTTAGATTATGACACTGCTACAATGTGGTTTTCGTCATCAGGTCATTTATTTTTCTTTTTCTTATTTTTGCGACTAAGATACTTGATATCTATTTCAGTCCTATTTTCACCCTGTTCACTGGTGGAAGAGTTCATGGGTTCAAATGCATGGAGATAATAGGCTAATGTATAGTCATTGGCAAAAGTAGGTACATTCAAGGGTTGGTTATAAAGAGTACAATCAATCAGTTGAGGATGTATTAAGGATAAGGTTGGAATAGGCTCAAGGGAGTTCACGGTACTATCATCATGGCTTCGGACCGACCAGTCAAGTTCTAGAAGACTACCTTGCATATGTGTCTTGACACCAGGAAGAGTTATGACACGATTATCAAAATTCACGTTAGTATTTATTGGACCTAACCCAACCGACCTACTTCTAGAGTCGTCACCTACTTCAGACTGGACTATATATCGTGGTGTGATAGTAATAGGGTCAGCAGACAGTATCTCAACATTCATGATAGAGTAGTCATACCACATTGTTGAATAGTTGTTATAAATAGAGCTCCTATCTGAGGTATCAGAGTCATAGGATGAAGTTTCTGACTCATCTTCAAGTGGCTTAGTAAAAGCATATATAGTATCAATACCTACATCTTTGATGGTGCAAGTTCCTTCTTGATTTGGTTCATTGATTACTTGTATTTGACACACTTGTGGACATAACCTTGATGGTTCTATTAATCCCTGTCGTCTGTTCCATTCAGCTTCCTCTGGACTGATGATTAGTTCTATTTCTGTAGCTTCTAATTCTTCTTTTGTAGTTTCATACCTGATTTGTCTTATCTCATTAGGGGGAGAGTTGGTAGGTGAAGAAATTGCTTGTGTCCATTCTTCCTCTAGTTGTTGTTCATAGTCTTCTTGTCTTTTTAGTCTGATTACTTCGATTTCCCTTTGCATTCTGAGGTGTATTAGCTCTTGTGCATCATTTGTGATATCACTGGATACTTTAGGGGTTTCTATAGTAGATGTATCTGAGAGATGGTCAAGACCCCATTCATACTCATTTGAATCAGTTTCTGAATCATCTACTTGTTGTCTGCTAGTATATGTGACCGGAATGTTCAGCGGTGCAAACAATTCTCTGATTCTATATACTTTGTCTCTCATATCCTCTAGGACTTCTACTTCCTATGGTACTATAGCTGATATAATTGGAATTTGATTACCATCCGTTTCCTCTCTCTGGGTGGGCAATTCTTTTTGTTCATCGTCACACTCTTCCTGAGTTTGTTGAGTATTAATTTCTTATGTTGTTAAAGGTAGTACCTTTTTCCTCCACTTAAGTTGATGGTGGGGCGTGTGCTTCTGAGTTGACGAATTTCTTGGATCATATCCCAGTCCACCTTTATCATTGGCAGACTTAGTTTGTAACTGAATAGGTTCAACAATACATTTTTGACGCTTGCCTAGAGGACCGGTACCTGAATATCCCATGCATTGAAGTGTCTTATAGCCTGGACCATATTGTGTCGGGGAAATCTCACAATGTCAAATTTCTTTGTTTGCATTGTCTTCTTTGAAAAGTGATTTGAGAACATCATCCTCTTCTATTTCACCTGCAAGAGAAGTAGAGGATTGTATGAAGAGACCATCATAAATGACTTTTGGAGTTGAATTTTGTGGCTTCATAACCTATAATGGTTTTCCCGACTATCTTGGTGACAGAGGAAGAGACATGAGTGAGAGTATAGGCTCTATTTTGTAGCCATCTATGCCAGTGTTTGTGATTTTCAATTTCTTTTCTAAATCTTTCAGCAAAGATTCCCAACTTTCAGCTGTAGAGGTTGCTCTATTATGAAGAACAAAAGCATCAACACTCTGCATTAATGCATTGCAGGTATAGCTTGTATCGATAGGAATACTGACTTCAAGTCCATTATAAGGAAATTTCAAGCATTGATGATACGTAGATGGTATTGCTTTCATTTCATGAATCCATGGCCTGCCCAATAAGATGTTGTATGAAAGATGAAGATCTAGGACTTGAAAAAATGATATCTCTTTCTACAGGTCCTACTCTCATTGGTAATAGTACCAAACCCTTAGAGGTTATTTCTTCTTCATCATAAGCCTTGATTGTTATTTTCTTTGATGGATCAATAACATTTTCAGAAAATCCCAGCTGTGTCAATAGATTGTAGGTACAAATATTCAACCCAGTACCTCCATCTATCAAAATACATTTAACTCAATGTTTATGGATCATAGCTTCAATGTGTAATGGTTGGTTATGCAGGTGACTCAGTGAGTTATCATCTTCTTCAGAGAAAGTGAGGTAATGAGGTGAAGTCAGGTGACCCACCATAGATTGAAACTGATCTACATCTAAATCTTTAGGGACACTAGTGGTGAGAAAAGCCTTGTCTAGGATCTCTCTATGAGCAGAAGAGATCTTAAGTAGTTCCAAAATGGATATTTGAGCATTGGTTCTCTTCAATTTTTGATAATACTATAGCCGGGAGAAGATGATAAAGCCAACTATTTTGATTTGGCCATGATTGTGTTTGTTTGTCTATTTCGTAGATTTGATGTTGTTTGATTGAAAGTTGAGGAACTAGGTCCTAGGAGAGTAATCTTCCTTTGAGCGTGAGTCACAACATTAGTAGTTTGTGCTTGAATTTGGTGATCCTATATTATGATCACATTGCAATATTCAGGTTGGGAAGATTCAATCATGTTGATCACATTATCATTGTTAGTGTAGGTATAATTGACTCTAGCTCCTCCCTTGGATTTTGAGGAATCTCCTTGTTCATAAGTCGGTAAGGGATCCTTAAAGGCCTTATGATCAACATTATTCATGTGATTTCCAACATCGATCTTTCCTGCATCAATGAGATCTTGGATTTCATGTCGGAGTTTCATGCAATTGTTTATGTTATGTCCCTTGTTCCGATGGTAGTCACAATATTCATTTTCTCTCCACCATTTGGGTCTAATTTCTGGGTCATATGGTCTAGAATTGTCTGGCAATGTTATCAGATTATTTGCCAATAAGGTTTTAAAAGCTAATTCATATGATTCATCTAGAGGAGTAAAATCACGCTTAGGTTTTGAAAGCCAAGGCTTTTCTTTAAACCATTCTCTTGCTTTCTTTGGAAGATTTTATGCCGTAGTTTCAACTACCTTGAGTGCTTGCGTGCCACTAGCCAAGTTAAATATTGTGGATTTTGTTTTTGCTTGGACAATATCTACCACTCCATCACTAACAACGTTTCTGTTGTTATCTTTGCCATATTTCCAGTATTTGCTCTTTTCTTTAGAACTAGAACCTTGTGATGTTTCGTTCCAAAGTGATATATCTCCCCTTTTTATAAGCACATCTTCCATTCTGAGGGCGTTATCTACCATTTTTTTGAATGAAGGATGTACGTGCATCTGGACACTGTACTTGAATTCAGGGATTAAGTTGTTGACAAAGATATCCATTTTCTCAAGGTTTGGGATAGTCCATGAATATCTAGAGAACATCTTTCTCCATCATTGGAGAAAAGTGAGAAAGGGTTCTCCTATTTTTTGTTTGGTATTGCAAATTTATATCATAGTGATTGGTTGAAAAATGTTGTAGGAGTATTGCTGTAGGAATAGTTGGATTAATTCTTTGAAAGTTTTTATTCCCATGGGTAGACTTGAGAACCATTCGATAGCTTGCCCCGCTAAACTTCTCAGGAAAAGGCGCATGAGATACGTTTGGTTGTGCATGAACTCCATACACAAAGCACAAAATTCTTTGATATGATCTTGGGGGTCCGTATTCCCATCATATTTGTCAAACTTAGGCATTTCTACTCTATAGGGAAATGGAGGCATGTAAAGCTTTTTGTCAAATGGGAATGGGCATATTGTGTCCAGAGAATATTGTTTTGGTGTTTTATCTTTGTTTTTTAGTTTTGTGACCTCAGTTTGTAATGTTTGAATTTGTTTGTTTATCCTTCCCCATGGTGTCTCTTCCTCTTTAGTGACACGGGCCTCCACATTATAACCAATAGGGAGTTTGGTGCCTTGCTTTGCTAATTCTAGGAAATAGTCTTCTTTTTCCCTAGCCATGATGACCTTCATCATTTTTTCAGAATTATTTATCATTCTGACATTTATATATTTCAGCCTCGGGATGCTTAGGAAGCTCAGATTTAGTTGATGAGGAATCACTATCAGTGGCATGGTTGTTGAAGTTGTTGTGAGTGTCTCGTTTACTAGCTTCTCTTTCTTGTCTTTCCCCAGATATGGTGGGAGATAGGGGTTGACCAAAGATTGGTAGATCGTAAACTGATATTTGTGACGAGGACGGTTTATTTGGAAAGAGGTTTTCTACAAAGAATGGATTGTCATTTGACAAAAAGGGTGTTTCTTTGTCTTTGTCTATTTTGCTGCGAGAGTTTCTGGCTTGAACAGGCATTTGTAACCGATAGGACTGAGAGCTAAATGTATTGCAGAAGTCAAGATCAAATTGTAGCTAGTAGTTCGTTTAACGTAGTGATTGAGAGAAGTTACTAAGATCTGGTCTGGTTTCAGGAATGATCTATCATGTGTAAGATGTTATCTACATTAACTTAGGTTTTACAAGATGTTGTTTGAACTAACTGAGAGATGATTGACAAAATCATGCAACGCAACAATAGGGGTACACTATCAAGGTTGTTTATGCTCAGGAGGATGAGGACCAGTTTTATGCTCGTTGTAGATTGATCTGGGCAATTTTGACTGTTTTGACTGACAAGATCAGGAATTCATATGATAGAGGATTCGACAGAGATGAGATTATGACAGATAGAGTTTCAATGACTGACGACTACCAGTTTTTGATAAGGATTGATGTTTCGATGATTGACAGAGACCAGTTTGGACACGGACATAGTTTATAACTAAATTGTTTAATATTGTTTGATTTGTTTTCTCTAGTTTCAGTATTTCATTTCAGTTTCAGGGATGAAAACACAAAAAACACACAAGATATATAATAATTCAATCACAGCACGCTAACCCTACAAAAGTTGGCTTAGAGAAGAAAAACTTTGCTTGTTGACTTAGGTACACCCAATAGCTAATCAAAATATGGTCACCGAGTCTCCCACAATGGATTCTCAATGCCGTATTAGCTGAATCCAAATGCTAATGGGGACACGATATGGCAAGTGTCTTGGGAGAGTTACTATCTCTCTTGCACAAAGATTATCCCTCTTTCAGAGGTGAACCAGGTAGCTTCTATCTTATAGTTCTTATTCAAGAATTCCGTTTGAAATTAACCCTTGAAGTCATGCAAGCATGATTGAGGCCTATAGCACGACAAGGTATCGAAACAAGTTGTAGTCACGTAAACGTTATTGAGATTGTGAGGCCCTACAAAATGCTCGATATGAGAGATCTCAAAGAGAAAACTCAAATAATCCCATCCTCTTAGACTTTAATCACCAGAGGCCTATTTATTATAGTGAGTTGGAATGCTCAGGTCTAGCTGTACTCACTTGGGTCATTCTCATAGGTTGATTACTTTTTTCGACTGTGATAGGCCCGCTCAAGGTACACAAATCTCAAAACTTAGAAAAAAGCTTCGAGGGTCTAGATTTCT